>NW_028289670.1:0-46504 GCF_059628265.1 Tinamus guttatus | reverse complement strand
GCATGCCCTTTGCAGCCTCACTCCAAACGGGGCTCTCCGCTTCATCCAGCCCCTAACTCCATACTAGCACCAACGGGCTGCTAAAGCGTTTCGCAGAAAACACCAACAAACCTGTTTCTCACTCCAACCACAAAGTGTGCGCAGCACGAGTCTTGGCACAGCAGAACACTTCCCTTGGCATGCCCTTTGCAGCCTCACTCCAAACGGGGCTCTCCGCTTCATCCAGCCCCTAACTCCATACTAGCACCAACGGGCTGCTAAAGCGTTTTGCAGAAAACACCAACGAACCTGTTTCTCACTCCAACCACAAAGTGTGCGCAGCACGAGTCTTGGCACAGCAGAACACTTCCCTTGGCATGCCCTTTGCAGCCTCACTCCAAACGGGGCTCTCCGCTTCATCCAGCCCCTAACTCCATACTAGCACCAACGGGCTGCTAAAGCGTTTCGCAGAAAACACCAAGGAACCTGTTTCTCACTCCAACCACAAAGTGTGCGCAGCACGAGTCTTGGCACAGCAGAACACTTCCCTTGGCATGCCCTTTGCAGCCTCACTCCAAACGGGACTCTCCGCTTCATCCATCCCCTAACTCCATACTAGCACCAACGGGCTGCTAAAGCGTTTCGCAGAAAACACCAAGGAACCTGTTTCTCACTCCAACCACAAAGTGTGCGCAGCACGACTCTTGGCACAGCAGAACACTTCCCTTGGGATGCCCTTTGCAGCCTCACTCCAAACGGGGCTCTCCGCTTCATCCAGCCCCTAACTCCATACTAGCACCAACGGGCTGCTAAAGCGTTTCGCAGAAAACACCAAGGAACCTGTTTCTCACTCCAACCACAAAGTGTGCGCAGCACGAGTCTTGGCACAGCAGAACACTTCCCTTGGCATGCCCTTTGCAGCCTCACTCCAAACGGGACTCTCCGCTTCATCCAGCCCCTAACTCCATACTAGCTCCAACGGGCTGCTAAAGCGTTTCGCAGAAAACTCCACCGAGCCTGTTTCTCACTCCAACCACAAAGTGTGCGCAGCACGAGCCTTGGCACAGCAGAACACTTCCCTTGGCATGCCCTTTGCAGCCTCACTCCAAACGGGACTCTCCGCTTCATCCAGCCCCTAACTCCATACTAGCACCAACGGGCTGCTAAAGCGTTTCGCAGAAAACACCAAGGAACCTGTTTCTCACTCCAACCACAAAGTGTGCGCAGCACGAGTCTTGGCACAGCAGAACACTTCCCTTGGCATGCCCTTTGCAGCCTCACTCCAAACGGGACTCTCCGCTTCATCCAGCCCCTAACTCCATACTAGCTCCAACGGGCTGCTAAAGCGTTTCGCAGAAAACTCCACCGAGCCTGTTTCTCACTCCAACCACAAAGTGTGCGCAGCACGAGTCTTGGCACAGCAGAACACTTCCCTTGGCATGCCCTTTGCAGCCTCACTCCAAACGGGGCTCTCCGCTTCATCCAGCCCCTAACTCCATACTAGCACCAACTGGCTGCTAAAGCGTTTCACAAAAAACACCAACAAACCTGTTTCTCACTCCAACCACAAAGTGTGCGCAGCACGAGTCTTGGCACAGCAGAACACTTCCCTTGGCATGCCCTTTGCAGCCTCACTCCAAACGGGACTCTCCGCTTCATTCATCCCCTAACTCCATACTAGCTCCAACGGGCTGCTAAAGCGTTTCGCAGAAAACACCAAGGAACCTGTTTCTCACTCCAACCACAAAGTGTGCGCAGCACGAGTCTTGGCACAGCAGAACACTTCCCTTGGCATGCCCTTTGCAGCCTCACTCCAAACGGGGCTCTCCGCTTCATCCAGCCCCTAACTCCATACTAGCACCAACGGGCTGCTAAAGCGTTTCGCAGAAAACACCAAGGAACCTGTTTCTCACTCCAACCACAAAGTGTGCGCAGCACGAGTCTTGGCACAGCAGAACACTTCCCTTGGCATGCCCTTTGCAGCCTCACTCCAAACGGGACTCTCCGCTTCATCCAGCCCCTAACTCCATACTAGCTCCAACGGGCTGCTAAAGCGTTTCGCAGAAAACTCCACCGAGCCTGTTTCTCACTCCAACCACAAAGTGTGCGCAGCACGAGTCTTGGCACAGCAGAACACTTCCCTTGGCATGCCCTTTGCAGCCTCACTCCAAACGGGGCTCTCCGCTTCATCCAGCCCCTAACTCCATACTAGCACCAACTGGCTGCTAAAGCGTTTCACAAAAAACACCAACAAACCTGTTTCTCACTCCAACCACAAAGTGTGCGCAGCACGAGTCTTGGCACAGCAGAACACTTCCCTTGGCATGCCCTTTGCAGCCTCACTCCAAACGGGACTCTCCGCTTCATTCATCCCCTAACTCCATACTAGCTCCAACGGGCTGCTAAAGCGTTTCGCAGAAAACACCAAGGAACCTGTTTCTCACTCCAACCACAAAGTGTGCGCAGCACGAGTCTTGGCACAGCAGAACACTTCCCTTGGCATGCCCTTTGCAGCCTCACTCCAAACGGGGCTCTCCGCTTCATCCAGCCCCTAACTCCATACTAGCACCAACGGGCTGCTAAAGCGTTTCACAAAAAACACCAACAAACCTGTTTCTCACTCCAACCACAAAGTGTGCGCAGCACAAGTCTTGGCACAGCAGAACACTTCCCTTGGCATGCCCTTTGCAGCCTCACTCCAAACGGGGCTCTCCGCTTCATCCAGCCCCTAACTCCATACTAGCACCAACGGGCTGCTAAAGCGTTTCACAAAAAACACCAACAAACCTGTTTCTCACTCCAACCACAAAGTGTGCGCAGCACGAGTCTTGGCACAGCAGAACACTTCCCTTGGCATGCCCTTTGCAGCCTCACTCCAAACGGGGCTCTCCGCTTCATCCAGCCCCTAACTCCATACTAGCACCAACGGGCTGCTAAAGCGTTTCGCAGAAAACACCAACAAACCTGTTTCTCACTCCAACCACAAAGTGTGCGCAGCACGAGTCTTGGCACAGCAGAACACTTCCCTTGGCATGCCCTTTGCAGCCTCACTCCAAACGGGACTCTCCGCTTCATCCATCCCCTAACTCCATACTAGCTCCAACGGGCTGCTAAAGCGTTTCGCAGAAAACACCAAGGAACCTGTTTCTCACTCCAACCACAAAGTGTGCGCAGCACGACTCTTGGCACAGCAGAACACTTCCCTTGGCATGCCCTTTGCAGCCTCACTCCAAACGGGGCTCTCCGCTTCATCCAGCCCCTAACTCCATACTAGCACCAACGGGCTGCTAAAGCGTTTCACAAAAAACACCAACAAACCTGTTTCTCACTCCAACCACAAAGTGTGCGCAGCACGAGTCTTGGCACAGCAGAACACTTCCCTTGGCATGCCCTTCGCAGCCTCACTCCAAACGGGACTCTCCGCTTCATTCATCCCCTAACTCCATACTAGCTCCAACGGGCCGCTAAAGCGTTTCGCAGAAAACGCCAACAAACCTGTTTCTCACTCCAACCACAAAGTGTGCGCAGCACGAGTCTTGGCACAGCAGAACACTTCCCTTGGCATGCCCTTTGCAGCCTCACTCCAAACGGGGCTCTCCGCTTCATCCAGCCCCTAACTCCATACTAGCACCAACGGGCTGCTAAAGCGTTTCACAAAAAACACCAACAAACCTGTTTCTCACTCCAACCACAAAGTGTGCGCAGCACGAGTCTTGGCACAGCAGAACACTTCCCTTGGCATGCCCTTTGCAGCCTCACTCCAAACGGGACTCTCCGCTTCATCCAGCCCCTAACTCCATACTAGCACCAACGGGCTGCTAAAGCGTTTCGCAGAAAACACCAACAAACCTGTTTCTCACTCCAACCACAAAGTGTGCGCAGCACGAGTCTTGGCACAGCAGAACACTTCCCTTGGCATGCCCTTTGCAGCCTCACTCCAAACGGGGCTCTCCGCTTCATCCAGCCCCTAACTCCATACTAGCACCAACGGGCTGCTAAAGCGTTTCGCAGAAAACACCAAGGAACCTGTTTCTCACTCCAACCACAAAGTGTGCGCAGCACGACTCTTGGCACAGCAGAACACTTCCCTTGGCATGCCCTTTGCAGCCTCACTCCAAACGGGTCTCTCCGCTTCATCCAGCCCCTAACTCCATACTAGCACCAACGGGCTGCTAAAGCGTTTCGCAGAAAACACCAAGGAACCTGTTTCTCACTCCAACCACAAAGTGTGCGCAGCACGAGTCTTGGCACAGCAGAACACTTCCCTTGGCATGCCCTTTGCAGCCTCACTCCAAACGGGGCTCTCCGCTTCATCCAGCCCCTAACTCCATACTAGCACCAACGGGCTGCTAAAGCGTTTCGCAGAAAACACCAAGGAACCTGTTTCTCACTCCAACCACAAAGTGTGCGCAGCACGACTCTTGGCACAGCAGAACACTTCCCTTGGCATGCCCTTTGCAGCCTCACTCCAAACGGGTCTCTCCGCTTCATCCAGCCCCTAACTCCATACTAGCACCAACGGGCTGCTAAAGCGTTTCGCAGAAAACACCAAGGAACCTGTTTCTCACTCCAACCACAAAGTGTGCGCAGCACGAGTCTTGGCACAGCAGAACACTTCCCTTGGCATGCCCTTTGCAGCCTCACTCCAAACGGGGCTCTCCGCTTCATCCAGCCCCTAACTCCATACTAGCACCAACGGGCTGCTAAAGCGTTTCGCAGAAAACACCAAGGAACCTGTTTCTCACTCCAACCACAAAGTGTGCGCAGCACGAGTCTTGGCACAGCAGAACACTTCCCTTGGCATGCCCTTTGCAGCCTCACTCCAAACGGGACTCTCCGCTTCATCCAGCTCCTAACTCCATACTAGCTCCAACGGGCTGCTAAAGCATTTCGCAGAAAACACCAAGGAACCTGTTTCTCACTCCAACCACAAAGTGTGCGCAGCACGACTCTTGGCACAGCAGAACACTTCCCTTGGCATGCCCTTTGCAGCCTCACTCCAAACGGGGCTCTCCGCTTCATCCAGCCCCTAACTCCATACTAGCACCAACGGGCTGCTAAAGCGTTTCGCAGAAAACACCAACGAACCTGTTTCTCACTCCAACCACAAAGTGTGCGCAGCACGAGTCTTGGCACAGCAGAACACTTCCCTTGGCATGCCCTTTGCAGCCTCACTCCAAACGGGACTCTCCGCTTCATCCAGCCCCTAACTCCATACTAGCTCCAACGGGCTGCTAAAGCGTTTCGCAGAAAACTCCACCGAGCCTGTTTCTCACTCCAACCACAAAGTGTGCGCAGCACGAGTCTTGGCACAGCAGAACACTTCCCTTGGCATGCCCTTTGCAGCCTCACTCCAAACGGGACTCTCCGCTTCATTCATCCCCTAACTCCATACTAGCTCCAACGGGCTGCTAAAGCGTTTCGCAGAAAACACCAAGGAACCTGTTTCTCACTCCAACCACAAAGTGTGCGCAGCACGAGTCTTGGCACAGCAGAACACTTCCCTTGGCATGCCCTTTGCAGCCTCACTCCAAACGGGGCTCTCCGCTTCATCCAGCCCCTAACTCCATACTAGCACCAACGGGCTGCTAAAGCGTTTCACAAAAAACACCAACAAACCTGTTTCTCACTCCAACCACAAAGTGTGCGCAGCACGAGTCTTGGCACAGCAGAACACTTCCCTTGGCATGCCCTTTGCAGCCTCACTCCAAACGGGGCTCTCCGCTTCATCCAGCCCCTAACTCCATACTAGCACCAACGGGCTGCTAAAGCGTTTCGCAGAAAACACCAACAAACCTGTTTCTCACTCCAACCACAAAGTGTGCGCAGCACGAGTCTTGGCACAGCAGAACACTTCCCTTGGCATGCCCTTTGCAGCCTCACTCCAAACGGGACTCTCCGCTTCATCCAGCCCCTAACTCCATACTAGCTCCAACGGGCTGCTAAAGCGTTTCGCAGAAAACTCCACCGAGCCTGTTTCTCACTCCAACCACAAAGTGTGCGCAGCACGAGTCTTGGCACAGCAGAACACTTCCCTTGGCATGCCCTTTGCAGCCTCACTCCAAACGGGGCTCTCCGCTTCATCCAGCCCCTAACTCCATACTAGCACCAACTGGCTGCTAAAGCGTTTCACAAAAAACACCAACAAACCTGTTTCTCACTCCAACCACAAAGTGTGCGCAGCACGAGTCTTGGCACAGCAGAACACTTCCCTTGGCATGCCCTTTGCAGCCTCACTCCAAACGGGACTCTCCGCTTCATTCATCCCCTAACTCCATACTAGCTCCAACGGGCTGCTAAAGCGTTTCGCAGAAAACACCAAGGAACCTGTTTCTCACTCCAACCACAAAGTGTGCGCAGCACGAGTCTTGGCACAGCAGAACACTTCCCTTGGCATGCCCTTTGCAGCCTCACTCCAAACGGGGCTCTCCGCTTCATCCAGCCCCTAACTCCATACTAGCACCAACGGGCTGCTAAAGCGTTTCGCAGAAAACACCAAGGAACCTGTTTCTCACTCCAACCACAAAGTGTGCGCAGCACGAGTCTTGGCACAGCAGAACACTTCCCTTGGCATGCCCTTTGCAGCCTCACTCCAAACGGGACTCTCCGCTTCATCCAGCCCCTAACTCCATACTAGCTCCAACGGGCTGCTAAAACATTTCGCAGAAAACACCAAGGAACCTGTTTCTCACTCCAACCACAAAGTGTGCGCAGCACGAGTCTTGGCACAGCAGAACACTTCCCTTGGCATGCCCTTTGCAGCCTCACTCCAAACGGGACTCTCCGCTTCATCCAGCCCCTAACTCCATACTAGCACCAACGGGCTGCTAAAGCGTTTCGCAGAAAACACCAAGGAACCTGTTTCTCACTCCAACCACAAAGTGTGCGCAGCACGACTCTTGGCACAGCAGAACACTTCCCTTGGCATGCCCTTTGCAGCCTCACTCCAAACGGGGCTCTCCGCTTCATCCAGCCCCTAACTCCATACTAGCACCAACGGGCTGCTAAAGCGTTTCGCAGAAAACACCAAGGAACCTGTTTCTCACTCCAACCACAAAGTGTGCGCAGCACGAGTCTTGGCACAGCAGAACACTTCCCTTGGCATGCCCTTTGCAGCCTCACTCCAAACGGGACTCTCCGCTTCATCCAGCCCCTAACTCCATACTAGCTCCAACGGGCTGCTAAAGCGTTTCGCAGAAAACTCCACCGAGCCTGTTTCTCACTCCAACCACAAAGTGTGCGCAGCACGAGTCTTGGCACAGCAGAACACTTCCCTTGGCATGCCCTTTGCAGCCTCACTCCAAACGGGACTCTCCGCTTCATTCATCCCCTAACTCCATACTAGCTCCAACGGGCTGCTAAAGCGTTTCGCAGAAAACACCAAGGAACCTGTTTCTCACTCCAACCACAAAGTGTGCGCAGCACGAGTCTTGGCACAGCAGAACACTTCCCTTGGCATGCCCTTTGCAGCCTCACTCCAAACGGGGCTCTCCGCTTCATCCAGCCCCTAACTCCATACTAGCACCAACGGGCTGCTAAAGCGTTTCACAAAAAACACCAACAAACCTGTTTCTCACTCCAACCACAAAGTGTGCGCAGCACGAGTCTTGGCACAGCAGAACACTTCCCTTGGCATGCCCTTTGCAGCCTCACTCCAAACGGGGCTCTCCGCTTCATCCAGCCCCTAACTCCATACTAGCACCAACGGGCTGCTAAAGCGTTTCACAAAAAACACCAACAAACCTGTTTCTCACTCCAACCACAAAGTGTGCGCAGCACGAGTCTTGGCACAGCAGAACACTTCCCTTGGCATGCCCTTTGCAGCCTCACTCCAAACGGGGCTCTCCGCTTCATCCAGCCCCTAACTCCATACTAGCACCAACGGGCTGCTAAAGCGTTTCGCAGAAAACACCAACAAACCTGTTTCTCACTCCAACCACAAAGTGTGCGCAGCACGAGTCTTGGCACAGCAGAACACTTCCCTTGGCATGCCCTTTGCAGCCTCACTCCAAACGGGGCTCTCCGCTTCATCCAGCCCCTAACTCCATACTAGCACCAACTGGCTGCTAAAGCGTTTCACAAAAAACACCAACAAACCTGTTTCTCACTCCAACCACAAAGTGTGCGCAGCACGAGTCTTGGCACAGCAGAACACTTCCCTTGGCATGCCCTTTGCAGCCTCACTCCAAACGGGACTCTCCGCTTCATTCATCCCCTAACTCCATACTAGCTCCAACGGGCTGCTAAAGCGTTTCGCAGAAAACACCAAGGAACCTGTTTCTCACTCCAACCACAAAGTGTGCGCAGCACGAGTCTTGGCACAGCAGAACACTTCCCTTGGCATGCCCTTTGCAGCCTCACTCCAAACGGGGCTCTCCGCTTCATCCAGCCCCTAACTCCATACTAGCACCAACGGGCTGCTAAAGCGTTTCACAAAAAACACCAACAAACCTGTTTCTCACTCCAACCACAAAGTGTGCGCAGCACGAGTCTTGGCACAGCAGAACACTTCCCTTGGCATGCCCTTTGCAGCCTCACTCCAAACGGGGCTCTCCGCTTCATCCAGCCCCTAACTCCATACTAGCACCAACGGGCTGCTAAAGCGTTTCACAAAAAACACCAACAAACCTGTTTCTCACTCCAACCACAAAGTGTGCGCAGCACGAGTCTTGGCACAGCAGAACACTTCCCTTGGCATGCCCTTTGCAGCCTCACTCCAAACGGGGCTCTCCGCTTCATCCAGCCCCTAACTCCATACTAGCACCAACGGGCTGCTAAAGCGTTTCGCAGAAAACACCAACAAACCTGTTTCTCACTCCAACCACAAAGTGTGCGCAGCACGAGTCTTGGCACAGCAGAACACTTCCCTTGGCATGCCCTTTGCAGCCTCACTCCAAACGGGACTCTCCGCTTCATCCATCCCCTAACTCCATACTAGCTCCAACGGGCTGCTAAAGCGTTTCGCAGAAAACACCAAGGAACCTGTTTCTCACTCCAACCACAAAGTGTGCGCAGCACGACTCTTGGCACAGCAGAACACTTCCCTTGGCATGCCCTTTGCAGCCTCACTCCAAACGGGGCTCTCCGCTTCATCCAGCCCCTAACTCCATACTAGCACCAACGGGCTGCTAAAGCGTTTCACAAAAAACACCAACAAACCTGTTTCTCACTCCAACCACAAAGTGTGCGCAGCACGAGTCTTGGCACAGCAGAACACTTCCCTTGGTATGCCCTTCGCAGCCTCACTCCAAACGGGACTCTCCGCTTCATTCATCCCCTAACTCCATACTAGCTCCAACGGGCCGCTAAAGCGTTTCGCAGAAAACGCCAACAAACCTGTTTCTCACTCCAACCACAAAGTGTGCGCAGCACGAGTCTTGGCACAGCAGAACACTTCCCTTGGCATGCCCTTTGCAGCCTCACTCCAAACGGGGCTCTCCGCTTCATCCAGCCCCTAACTCCATACTAGCACCAACGGGCTGCTAAAGCGTTTCACAAAAAACACCAACAAACCTGTTTCTCACTCCAACCACAAAGTGTGCGCAGCACGAGTCTTGGCACAGCAGAACACTTCCCTTGGCATGCCCTTTGCAGCCTCACTCCAAACGGGACTCTCCGCTTCATCCAGCCCCTAACTCCATACTAGCACCAACGGGCTGCTAAAGCGTTTCGCAGAAAACACCAACAAACCTGTTTCTCACTCCAACCACAAAGTGTGCGCAGCACGAGTCTTGGCACAGCAGAACACTTCCCTTGGCATGCCCTTTGCAGCCTCACTCCAAACGGGGCTCTCCGCTTCATCCAGCCCCTAACTCCATACTAGCACCAACGGGCTGCTAAAGCGTTTCGCAGAAAACACCAAGGAACCTGTTTCTCACTCCAACCACAAAGTGTGCGCAGCACGACTCTTGGCACAGCAGAACACTTCCCTTGGCATGCCCTTTGCAGCCTCACTCCAAACGGGTCTCTCCGCTTCATCCAGCCCCTAACTCCATACTAGCACCAACGGGCTGCTAAAGCGTTTCGCAGAAAACACCAAGGAACCTGTTTCTCACTCCAACCACAAAGTGTGCGCAGCACGAGTCTTGGCACAGCAGAACACTTCCCTTGGCATGCCCTTTGCAGCCTCACTCCAAACGGGGCTCTCCGCTTCATCCAGCCCCTAACTCCATACTAGCACCAACGGGCTGCTAAAGCGTTTCGCAGAAAACACCAAGGAAGCTGTTTCTCACTCCAAGCACAAAGCGTGCGCAGCACGAGTCTTGGCACAGCAAAACACTTCCTTTGGCATGCCCTTTGCAGCCTCACTCCAAACGGGACTCTCCGCTTCATCCAGCCCCTAACTCCATACTAGCTCCAACGGGCTGCTAAAGCATTTCGCAGAAAACACCAAGGAACCTGTTTCTAACTCCAACCACAAAGTGTGCGCAGCACGAGTCTTGGCACAGCAGAACACTTCCCTTGGCATGCCCTTTGCAGCCTCACTCCAAACGGGGCTCTCCGCTTCATCCAGCCCCTAACTCCATACTAGCACCAACGGGCTGCTAAAGCGTTTCGCAGAAAACACCAAGGAACCTGTTTCTCACTCCAACCACAAAGTGTGCGCAGCACGAGTCTTGGCACAGCAGAACACTTCCCTTGGCATGCCCTTTGCAGCCTCACTCCAAACGGGACTCTCCGCTTCATCCAGCCCCTAACTCCATACTAGCTCCAACGGGCTGCTAAAGCGTTTCGCAGAAAACTCCACCGAGCCTGTTTCTCACTCCAACCACAAAGTGTGCGCAGCACGAGTCTTGGCACAGCAGAACACTTCCCTTGGCATGCCCTTTGCAGCCTCACTCCAAACGGGACTCTCCGCTTCATTCATCCCCTAACTCCATACTAGCTCCAACGGGCTGCTAAAGCGTTTCGCAGAAAACACCAAGGAACCTGTTTCTCACTCCAACCACAAAGTGTGCGCAGCACGAGTCTTGGCACAGCAGAACACTTCCCTTGGCATGCCCTTTGCAGCCTCACTCCAAACGGGGCTCTCCGCTTCATCCAGCCCCTAACTCCATACTAGCACCAACGGGCTGCTAAAGCGTTTCACAAAAAACACCAACAAACCTGTTTCTCACTCCAACCACAAAGTGTGCGCAGCACGAGTCTTGGCACAGCAGAACACTTCCCTTGGCATGCCCTTTGCAGCCTCACTCCAAACGGGGCTCTCCGCTTCATCCAGCCCCTAACTCCATACTAGCACCAACGGGCTGCTAAAGCGTTTCACAAAAAACACCAACAAACCTGTTTCTCACTCCAACCACAAAGTGTGCGCAGCACGAGTCTTGGCACAGCAGAACACTTCCCTTGGCATGCCCTTTGCAGCCTCACTCCAAACGGGGCTCTCCGCTTCATCCAGCCCCTAACTCCATACTAGCACCAACGGGCTGCTAAAGCGTTTCGCAGAAAACACCAACAAACCTGTTTCTCACTCCAACCACAAAGTGTGCGCAGCACGAGTCTTGGCACAGCAGAACACTTCCCTTGGCATGCCCTTTGCAGCCTCACTCCAAACGGGACTCTCCGCTTCATCCATCCCCTAACTCCATACTAGCTCCAACGGGCTGCTAAAGCGTTTCGCAGAAAACACCAAGGAACCTGTTTCTCACTCCAACCACAAAGTGTGCGCAGCACGACTCTTGGCACAGCAGAACACTTCCCTTGGCATGCCCTTTGCAACCTCACTCCAAACGGGGCTCTCCGCTTCATCCAGCCCCTAACTCCATACTAGCACCAACGGGCTGCTAAAGCGTTTCACAAAAAACACCAACAAACCTGTTTCTCACTCCAACCACAAAGTGTGCGCAGCACGAGTCTTGGCACAGCAGAACACTTCCCTTGGCATGCCCTTCGCAGCCTCACTCCAAACGGGACTCTCCGCTTCATTCATCCCCTAACTCCATACTAGCTCCAACGGGCCGCTAAAGCGTTTCGCAGAAAACGCCAACAAACCTGTTTCTCACTCCAACCACAAAGTGTGCGCAGCACGAGTCTTGGCACAGCAGAACACTTCCCTTGGCATGCCCTTTGCAGCCTCACTCCAAACGGGGCTCTCCGCTTCATCCAGCCCCTAACTCCATACTAGCACCAACGGGCTGCTAAAGCGTTTCACAAAAAACACCAACAAACCTGTTTCTCACTCCAACCACAAAGTGTGCGCAGCACGAGTCTTGGCACAGCAGAACACTTCCCTTGGCATGCCCTTTGCAGCCTCACTCCAAACGGGACTCTCCGCTTCATCCAGCCCCTAACTCCATACTAGCACCAACGGGCTGCTAAAGCGTTTCGCAGAAAACACCAAGGAACCTGTTTCTCACTCCAACCACAAAGTGTGCGCAGCACGACTCTTGGCACAGCAGAACACTTCCCTTGGCATGCCCTTTGCAGCCTCACTCCAAACGGGGCTCTCCGCTTCATCCAGCCCCTAACTCCATACTAGCACCAACGGGCTGCTAAAGCGTTTCGCAGAAAACACCAAGGAACCTGTTTCTCACTCCAACCACAAAGTGTGCGCAGCACGAGTCTTGGCACAGCAGAACACTTCCCTTGGCATGCCCTTTGCAGCCTCACTCCAAACGGGACTCTCCGCTTCATCCAGCCCCTAACTCCATACTAGCTCCAACGGGCTGCTAAAGCGTTTCGCAGAAAACTCCACCGAGCCTGTTTCTCACTCCAACCACAAAGTGTGCGCAGCACGAGTCTTGGCACAGCAGAACACTTCCCTTGGCATGCCCTTTGCAGCCTCACTCCAAACGGGACTCTCCGCTTCATTCATCCCCTAACTCCATACTAGCTCCAACGGGCTGCTAAAGCGTTTCGCAGAAAACACCAAGGAACCTGTTTCTCACTCCAACCACAAAGTGTGCGCAGCACGAGTCTTGGCACAGCAGAACACTTCCCTTGGCATGCCCTTTGCAGCCTCACTCCAAACGGGGCTCTCCGCTTCATCCAGCCCCTAACTCCATACTAGCACCAACGGGCTGCTAAAGCGTTTCACAAAAAACACCAACAAACCTGTTTCTCACTCCAACCACAAAGTGTGCGCAGCACGAGTCTTGGCACAGCAGAACACTTCCCTTGGCATGCCCTTTGCAGCCTCACTCCAAACGGGGCTCTCCGCTTCATCCAGCCCCTAACTCCATACTAGCACCAACGGGCTGCTAAAGCGTTTCACAAAAAACACCAACAAACCTGTTTCTCACTCCAACCACAAAGTGTGCGCAGCACGAGTCTTGGCACAGCAGAACACTTCCCTTGGCATGCCCTTTGCAGCCTCACTCCAAACGGGGCTCTCCGCTTCATCCAGCCCCTAACTCCATACTAGCACCAACGGGCTGCTAAAGCGTTTCGCAGAAAACACCAACAAACCTGTTTCTCACTCCAACCACAAAGTGTGCGCAGCACGAGTCTTGGCACAGCAGAACACTTCCCTTGGCATGCCCTTTGCAGCCTCACTCCAAACGGGACTCTCCGCTTCATCCATCCCCTCACTCCATACTAGCTCCAACGGGCTGCTAAAGCGTTTCGCAGAAAACACCAAGGAACCTGTTTCTCACTCCAACCACAAAGTGTGCGCAGCACGACTCTTGGCACAGCAGAACACTTCCCTTGGCATGCCCTTTGCAACCTCACTCCAAACGGGGCTCTCCGCTTCATCCAGCCCCTAACTCCATACTAGCACCAACGGGCTGCTAAAGCATTTCACAAAAAACACCAACAAACCTGTTTCTCACTCCAACCACAAAGTGTGCGCAGCACGAGTCTTGGCACAGCAGAACACTTCCCTTGGCATGCCCTTTGCAGCCTCACTCCAAACGGGGCTCTCCGCTTCATCCAGCCCCTAACTCCATACTAGCACCAACGGGCTGCTAAAGCGTTTCACAAAAAACACCAACAAACCTGTTTCTCACTCCAACCACAAAGTGTGCGCAGCACGAGTCTTGGCACAGCAGAACACTTCCCTTGGCATGCCCTTTGCAGCCTCACTCCAAACGGGACTCTCCGCTTCATCCAGCCCCTAACTCCATACTAGCACCAACGGGCTGCTAAAGCGTTTCGCAGAAAACACCAACAAACCTGTTTCTCACTCCAACCACAAAGTGTGCGCAGCACGAGTCTTGGCACAGCAGAACACTTCCCTTGGCATGCCCTTTGCAGCCTCACTCCAAACGGGGCTCTCCGCTTCATCCAGCCCCTAACTCCATACTAGCACCAACGGGCTGCTAAAGCGTTTCGCAGAAAACACCAAGGAACCTGTTTCTCACTCCAACCACAAAGTGTGCGCAGCACGACTCTTGGCACAGCAGAACACTTCCCTTGGCATGCCCTTTGCAGCCTCACTCCAAACGGGTCTCTCCGCTTCATCCAGCCCCTAACTCCATACTAGCACCAACGGGCTGCTAAAGCGTTTCGCAGAAAACACCAAGGAACCTGTTTCTCACTCCAACCACAAAGTGTGCGCAGCACGAGTCTTGGCACAGCAGAACACTTCCCTTGGCATGCCCTTTGCAGCCTCACTCCAAACGGGGCTCTCCGCTTCATCCAGCCCCTAACTCCATACTAGCACCAACTGGCTGCTAAAGCGTTTCACAAAAAACACCAACAAACCTGTTTCTCACTCCAACCACAAAGTGTGCGCAGCACGAGTCTTGGCACAGCAGAACACTTCCCTTGGCATGCCCTTTGCAGCCTCACTCCAAACGGGACTCTCCGCTTCATTCGTCCCCTAACTCCATACTAGCTCCAACGGGATGCTAAAGCGTTTCGCAGAAAACACCAAGGAACCTGTTTCTCACTCCAACCACAAAGTGTGCGCAGCACGAGTCTTGGCACAGCAGAACACTTCCCTTGGCATGCCCTTTGCAGCCTCACTCCAAACGGGGCTCTCCGCTTCATCCAGCCCCTAACTCCATACTAGCACCAACGGGCTGCTAAAGCGTTTCACAAAAAACACCAACAAACCTGTTTCTCACTCCAACCACAAAGTGTGCGCAGCACGAGTCTTGGCACAGCAGAACACTTCCCTTGGCATGCCCTTTGCAGCCTCACTCCAAACGGGACTCTCCGCTTCATCCATCCCCTAACTCCATACTAGCACCAACGGGCTGCTAAAGCGTTTCGCAGAAAACACCAACAAACCTGTTTCTCACTCCAACCACAAAGTGTGCGCAGCACGAGTCTTGGCACAGCAGAACACTTCCCTTGGCATGCCCTTTGCAGCCTCACTCCAAACGGGTCTCTCCGCTTCATCCAGCCCCTAACTCCATACTAGCACCAACGGGCTGCTAAAGCGTTTCGCAGAAAACACCAACAAACCTGTTTCTCACTCCAACCACAAAGTGTGCACAGCATGAGTCTTGGCACAGCAGAACACTTCACTTGGCATGCCCTTTGCAGCCTCACTGCAAACGGGGCTCTCCGCTTCATCCAGCCCCTAACTCCATACTAGCACCAACGGGCTGCTAAAGCGTTTCGCAGAAAACACCAAGGAACCTGTTTCTCACTCCAACCACAAAGTGTGCGCAGCACGAGTCTTGGCACAGCAGAACACTTCCCTTGGCATGCCCTTTGCAGCCTCACTCCAAACGGGGCTCTCCGCTTCATCCAGCCCCTAACTCCATACTAGCACCAACGGGCTGCTAAAGCGTTTCGCAGAAAACACCAACAAACCTGTTTCTCACTCCAACCACAAAGTGTGCACAGCACGAGTCTTGGCACAGCAGAACACTTCCCTTGGCATGCCCTTTGCAGCCTCACTCCAAACGGGGCTCTCCGCTTCATCCATCCCCTAACTCCATACTAGCACCAACGGGCTGCTAAAGCGTTTCGCAGAAAACACCAAGGAACCTGTTTCTCACTCCAACCACAAAGTGTGCGCAGCACGAGTCTTGGCACAGCAGAACACTTCCCTTGGCATGCCCTTTGCAGCCTCACTCCAAACGGGGCTCTCCGCTTCATCCAGCCCCTAACTCCATACTAGCACCAACGGGCTGCTAAAGCGTTTCGCAGAAAACACCAACAAACCTGTTTCTCACTCCAACCACAAAGTGTGCGCAGCACGAGTCTTGGCACAGCAGAACACTTCCCTTGGCATGCCCTTTGCAGCCTCACTCCAAACGGGGCTCTCCGCTTCATTCGTCCCCTAAATACATACTAGCACCAACGGGCTGCTAAAGCGTTTTGCAGAAAACACCAACGAACCTGTTTCTCACTCCAACCACAAAGTGTGCGCAGCACGAGTCTTGGCACAGCAGAACACTTCCCTTGGCATGCCCTTTGCAGCCTCACTCCAAACGGGGCTCTCCGCTTCATTCGTCGCCTAACTCCATACTAGCACCAACGGGCTGCTAAAGCGTTTCGCAGAAAACACCAAGGAACCTGTTTCTCACTCCAACCACAAAGTGTGCGCAGCACGAGTCTTGGCACAGCAGAACACTTCCCTTGGCATGCCCTTTGCAGCCTCACTCCAAACGGGACTCTCCGCTTCATCCAGCCCCTAACTCCATACTAGCACCAACGGGCTGCTAAAGCGTTTCGCAGAAAACACCAAGGAACCTGTTTCTCACTCCAACCACAAAGTGTGCGCAGCACGAGTCTTGGCACAGCAGAACACTTCCCTTGGCATGCCCTTTGCAGCCTCACTCCAAACGGGGCTCTCCGCTTCATCCAGCCCCTAACTCCATACTAGCACCAACGGGCTGCTAAAGCGTTTCGCAGAAAACACCAAGGAACCTGTTTCTCACTCCAACCACAAAGTGTGCGCAGCACGAGTCTTGCCACAGCAGAACACTTCCCTTGGCATGCCCTTTGCAGCCTCACTCCAAACGGGGCTCTCCGCTTCATCCATCCCCTAACTCCATACTAGCTCCAACGGGCTGCTAAAGCGTTTCGCAGAAAACACCAAGGAACCTGTTTCTCACTCCAACCACAAAGTGTGCGCAGCACGAGTCTTGGCACAGCAGAACACTTCCCTTGGCATGCCCTTTGCAGCCTCACTCCAAACGGGGCTCTCCGCTTCATCCAGCTCCTAACTCCATACTAGCACCAACTGGCTGCTAAAGCGTTTCACAAAAAACACCAACAAACCTGTTTCTCACTCCAACCACAAAGTGTGCGCAGCACGAGTCTTGGCACAGCAGAACACTTCCCTTGGCATGCCCTTTGCAGCCTCACTCCAAACGGGACTCTCCGCTTCATTCATCCCCTAACTCCATACTAGCTCCAACGGGCTGCTAAAGCGTTTCGCAGAAAACACCAACGAACCTGTTTCTCACTCCAACCACAAAGTGTGCGCAGCACGAGTCTTGGCACAGCAGAACACTTCCCTTGGCATGCCCTTTGCAGCCTCACTCCAAACGGGGCTCTCCGCTTCATCCAGCCCCTAACTCCATACTAGCACCAACGGGCTGCTAAAGCGTTTCGCAGAAAACACCAAGGAACCTGTTTCTCACTCCAACCACAAAGTGTGCGCAGAACGAGTCTTGGCACAGCAGAACACTTCCCTTGGCATGCCCTTTGCAGCCTCACTCCAAACGGGGCTCTCCGCTTCATCCAGCCCCTAACTCCATACTAGCACCAACAGGCTGCTAAAGCGTTTCACAAAAAACACCAACGAACCTGTTTCTCACTCCAACCACAAAGTGTGCACAGCACGACTCTTGGCACAGCAGAACACTTCCCTTGGCATGCCCTTTGCAGCCTCACTCCAAACGGGGCTCTCCGCTTCATCCATCCCCTAACTCCATACTAGCACCAACGGGCTGCTAAAGCGTTTCGCAGAAAACACCAAGGAACCTGTTTCTCACTCCAACCACAAAGTGTGCGCAGCACGAGTCTTGGCACAGCAGAACACTTCCCTTGGCATGCCCTTTGCAGCCTCACTCCAAACGGGACTCTCCGCTTCATCCAGCTCCTATCTCCATACTAGCACCAACGGGCTGCTAAAGCGTTTCGCAGAAAACACCAAGGAACCTGTTTCTCACTCCAACCACAAAGTGTGCGCAGCACGAGTCTTGGCACAGCAGAACACTTCCCTTGGCATGCCCTTTGCAGCCTCACTCCAAACGGGGCTCTCCGCTTCATCCAGCCCCTAACTCCATACTAGCACCAACGGGCTGCTAAAGCGTTTCGCAGAAAACACCAAGGAACCTGTTTCTCACTCCAACCACAAAGTGTGCGCAGCACGAGTCTTGGCACAGCAGAACACTTCCCTTGGCATGCCCTTTGCAGCCTCACTCCAAACGGGGCTCTCCGCTTCATCCATCCACTAACTCCATACTAGCACCAACGGGCTGCTAAAGCGTTTCGCAGAAAACTCCACCGAGCCTGTTTCTCACTCCAACCACAAAGTGTGCGCAGCATGAGTCTTGGCACAGCAGAACACTTCCCTTGGCATGCCCTTTGCAGCCTCACTCCAAACGGGGCTCTCCGCTTCATCCAGCCCCTAACTCCATACTAGCACCAACGGGCTGCTAAAGCGCTTCGCAGAAAACACCAACAAACCTGTTTCTCACTCCAACCACAAAGTGTGCGCAGCACGAGTCTTGGCACAGCAGAACACTTCCCTTGGCATGCCCTTTGCAGCCTCACTCCAAACGGGGCTCTCCGCTTCATCCAGCCCCTAACTCCATACTAGCACCAACGGGCTGCTAAAGCGTTTCGCAGAAAACACCAAGGAACCTGTTTCTCACTCCAACCACAAAGTGTGCGCAGCACGAGTCTTGGCACAGCAGAACACTTCCCTTGGCATGCCCTTTGCAGCCTCACTCCAAACGGGGCTCTCCGCTTCATCCAGCCCCTAACTCCATACTAGCACCAACGGGCTGCTAAAGCGTTTCGCAGAAAACACCAACAAACCTGTTTCTCACTCCAACCACAAAGTGTGCCCAGCACGAGCCTTGGCACAGCAGAACACTTCCCTTGGCATGCCCTTTGCAGCCTCACTCCAAACGGGGCTCTCCGCTTCATTCGTCCCCTAACTCCATACTAGCACCAACGGGCTGCTAAAGCGTTTCGCAGAAAACACCAACAAACCTGTTTCTCACTCCAACCACAAAGTGTGCACAGCATGAGTCTTGGCACAGCAGAACACTTCACTTGGCATGCCCTTTGCAGCCTAACTGCAAACGGGGCTCTCCGCTTCATCCAGCCCCTAACTCCATACTAGCACCAACGGGCTGCTAAAGCGTTTCGCAGAAAACACCAACGAACCTGTTTCTCACTCCAACCACAAACTGTGCGCAGCACGAGTCTTGGCACAGCAGAACACTTCCCTTGGCATGCCCTTTGCAGCCTCACTCCAAACGGGGCTCTCCGCTTCATTCGTCCCCTAACTCCATACTAGCACCAACGGGCTGCTAAAGCGTTTCGCAGAAAACACCAACAAACCTGTTTCTCACTCCAACCACAAAGTGTGCGCAGCACGAGTCTTGGCACAGCAGAACACTTCCCTTGGCATGCCCTTTGCAGCCTCACTCCAAACTGGACTCTCCGCTTCATCCAGCCCCTAACTCCATACTAGCACCAACGGGCTGCTAAAGCGTTTCGCAGAAAACACCAAGGAACCTGTTTCTCACTCCAACCACAAAGTGTGCGCAGCACGAGTCTTGGCACAGCAGAACACTTCCCTTGGCATGCCCTTTGCAGCCTCACTCCAAACGGGGCTCTCCGCTTCATCCAGCCCCTAACTCCATACTAGCACCAACGGGCTGCTAAAGCGTTTCGCAGAAAACACCAAGGAACCTGTTTCTCACTCCAACCACAAAGTGTGCGCAGCACGAGTCTTGGCACAGCAGAACACTTCCCTTGGCATGCCCTTTGCAGCCTCACTCCAAACGGGACTCTCCGCTTCATCCATCCCCTAACTCCATACTAGCTCCAAAGGGCTGCTAAAGCGTTTCGCAGAAAACACCAACAAACCTGTTTCTCACTCCAACCACAAAGTGTGCGCAGCACGAGTCTTGGCACAGCAGAACACTTCCCTTGGCATGCCCTTTGCAGCCTCACTCCAAACGGGGCTCTCCGCTTCATCCAGCTCCTAACTCCATACTAGCACCAACTGGCTGCTAAAGCGTTTCACAAAAAACACCAACAAACCTGTTTCTCACTCCAACCACAAAGTGTGCGCAGCACGAGTCTTGGCACAGCAGAACACTTCCCTTGGCATGCCCTTTGCAGCCTCACTCCAAACGGGACTCTCCGCTTCATTCATCCCCTAACTCCATACTAGCTCCAACGGGCTGCTAAAGCGTTTCGCAGAAAACACCAACGAACCTGTTTCTCACTCCAACCACAAAGTGTGCGCAGCACGAGTCTTGGCACAGCAGAACACTTCCCTTGGCATGCCCTTTGCAGCCTCACTCCAAACGGGGCTCTCCGCTTCATCCAGCCCCTAACTCCATACTAGCACCAACGGGCTGCTAAAGCGTTTCGCAGAAAACACCAAGGAACCTGTTTCTCACTCCAACCACAAAGTGTGCGCAGCACGAGTCTTGGCACAGCAGAACACTTCCCTTGGCATGCCCTTTGCAGCCTCACTCCAAACGGGACTCTCCGCTTCATCCATCCCCTAACTCCATACTAGCTCCAACGGGCTGCTAAAGCGTTTCGCAGAAAACTCCACCGAGCCTGTTTCTCACTCCAACCACAAAGTGTGCGCAGAACGAGTCTTGGCACAGCAGAACACTTCCCTTGGCATGCCCTTTGCAGCCTCACTCCAAACGGGGCTCTCCGCTTCATCCAGCCCCTAACTCCATACTAGCACCAACAGGCTGCTAAAGCGTTTCACAAAAAACACCAACGAACCTGTTTCTCACTCCAACCACAAAGTGTGCACAGCACGACTCTTGGCACAGCAGAACACTTCCCTTGGCATGCCCTTTGCAGCCTCACTCCAAACGGGGCTCTCCGCTTCATCCATCCCCTAACTCCATACTAGCACCAACGGGCTGCTAAAGCGTTTCGCAGAAAACACCAAGGAACCTGTTTCTCACTCCAACCACAAAGTGTGCGCAGCACGAGTCTTGGCACAGCAGAACACTTCCCTTGGCATGCCCTTTGCAGCCTCACTCCAAACGGGACTCTCCGCTTCATCCAGCTCCTATCTCCATACTAGCACCAACGGGCTGCTAAAGCGTTTCGCAGAAAACACCAAGGAACCTGTTTCTCACTCCAACCACAAAGTGTGCGCAGCACGAGTCTTGGCACAGCAGAACACTTCCCTTGGCATGCCCTTTGCAGCCTCACTCCAAACGGGGCTCTCCGCTTCATCCAGCCCCTAACTCCATACTAGCACCAACGGGCTGCTAAAGCGTTTCGCAGAAAACACCAAGGAACCTGTTTCTCACTCCAACCACAAAGTGTGCGCAGCACGAGTCTTGGCACAGCAGAACACTTCCCTTGGCATGCCCTTTGCAGCCTCACTCCAAACGGGGCTCTCCGCTTCATCCATCCACTAACTCCATACTAGCACCAACGGGCTGCTAAAGCGTTTCGCAGAAAACTCCACCGAGCCTGTTTCTCACTCCAACCACAAAGTGTGCGCAGCATGAGTCTTGGCACAGCAGAACACTTCCCTTGGCATGCCCTTTGCAGCCTCACTCCAAACGGGGCTCTCCGCTTCATCCAGCCCCTAACTCCATACTAGCACCAACGGGCTGCTAAAGCGTTTCGCAGAAAACACCAACAAACCTGTTTCTCACTCCAACCACAAAGTGTGCGCAGCACGAGTCTTGGCACAGCAGAACACTTCCCTTGGCATGCCCTTTGCAGCCTCACTCCAAACGGGGCTCTCCGCTTCATCCAGCCCCTAACTCCATACTAGCACCAACGGGCTGCTAAAGCGTTTCGCAGAAAACACCAACAAACCTGTTTCTCACTCCAACCACAAAGTGTGCGCAGCACGAGTCTTGGCACAGCAGAACACTTCCCTTGGCATGCCCTTTGCAGCCTCACTCCAAACGGGGCTCTCCGCTTCATCCAGCCCCTAACTCCATACTAGCACCAACGGGCTGCTAAAGCGTTTCGCAGAAACACCAAGGAACCTGTTTCTCACTCCAACCACAAAGTGTGCCCAGCACGAGCCTTGGCACAGCAGAACACTTCCCTTGGCATGCCCTTTGCAGCCTCACTCCAAACGGGCTCTCCGCTTCATTCGTCCCTAACTCCATACTAGCACCAACGGGCTGCTAAGCGTTTCGCAGAAAACACCAACAAACCTGTTTCTCACTCCAACCACAAAGTGTGCGCAGCACGACTCTTGGCACAGCAGAACACTTCCCTTGGCATGCCCTTTGCAGCCTCACTCCAAACGGGGCTCTCCGCTTCATTCGTCCCCTAACTCCATGCTAGCACCAACGGGCTGCTAAAGCGTTTTGCAGAAAACACCAACGAACCTGTTTCTCACTCCAACACAAAGTGTGCGCAGCACGAGTCTTGGCACAGCAGAACACTTCCTTGGCATGCCCTTTGCAGCCTCACTCCAAACGGGGCTCTCCGCTTCATCCATCCCCTAACTCCATACTAGCACCAACGGGCTGCTAAAGCGTTTCGCAGAAAACACCAAGGAACCTGTTTCTCACTCCAACCACAAAGTGTGCGCAGCACGAGTCTTGGCACAGCAGAACACTTCCCTTGGGATTGCCCTTTGCAGCCTCACTCCAACGGGGCTCTCCGCTTCATCCATCCCCTAATTACATACTAGCACCAAACCAACGGGCTGCTAAAGCATTTCGCAGAAAACACCAAGGAACCTGTTTCTCACTCCAACCACAAAGTGTGCGCAGCACGAGTCTTGGCACAGCAGAACACTTCCCTTGGCATGCCCTTTGCAGCCTCACTCCAAACGGGACTCTCCGCTTCATCCAGCTCCTATCTCCATACTAGCACCAACGGGCTGCTAAAGCGTTTCGCAGAAAACACCAAGGAACCTGTTTCTCACTCCAACCACAAAGTGTGCGCAGCACGAGTCTTGGCACAGCAGAACACTTCCCTTGGCATGCCCTTTGCAGCCTCACTCCAAACGGGGCTCTCCGCTTCATCCAGCCCCTAACTCCATACTAGCACCAACGGGCTGCTAAAGCGTTTCGCAGAAAACACCAACACACCTGTTTCTCACTCCAACCACAAAGTGTGCGCAGCACGAGTCTTGGCACAGCAGAACACTTCCCTTGGCATGCCCTTTGCAGCCTCACTCCAAACGGGGGTCTCCGCTTCATCCATCCACTAACTCCATACTAGCACCAACGGGCTGCTAAAGCGTTTCGCAGAAAACTCCACCGAGCCTGTTTCTCACTCCAACCACAAAGTGTGCGCAGCATGAGTCTTGGCACAGCAGAACACTTCCCTTGGCATGCCCTTTGCAGCCTCACTCCAAACGGGGCTCTCCGCTTCATTCGTCCCCTAACTCCATACTAGCACCAACGGGCTGCTAAAGCGTTTTGCAGAAAACACCAACGAACCTGTTTCTCACTCCAACCACAAAGTGTGCGCAGCACGAGTCTTGGCACAGCAGAACACTTCCCTTGGCATGCCCTTTGCAGCCTCACTCCAAACGGGGCTCTCCGCTTCATCCAGCCCCTAACTCCATACTAGCACCAACGGGCTGCTAAAGCGTTTCGCAGAAAACACCAAGGAACCTGTTTCTCACTCCAACCACAAAGTGTGCGCAGCACGAGTCTTGGCACAGCAGAACACTTCCCTTGGGATGCCCTTTGCAGCCTCACTCCAAACGGGGCTCTCCGCTTCATCCATCCCCTAATTACATACTAGCACCAACGGGCTGCTAAAGCATTTCGCAGAAAACACCAAGGAACCTGTTTCTCACTCCAACCACAAAGTGTGCGCAGCACGAGTCTTGGCACAGCAGAACACTTCCCTTGGCATGCCCTTTGCAGCCTCACTCCAAACGGGGCTCTCCGCTTCATCCAGCCCCTAACTCCATACTAGCACCAACGGGCTGCTAAAGCGTTTCGCAGAAAACACCAACAAACCTGTTTCTCACTCCAACCACAAAGTGTGCCCAGCACGAGTCTTGGCACAGCAGAACACTTCCCTTGGCATGCCCTTTGCAGCCTCACTCCAAACGGGGCTCTCCGCTTCATCCAGCCCCTAACTCCATACTAGCACCAACGGGCTGCTAAAGCGTTTCGCAGAAAACACCAAGGAACCTGTTTCTCACTCCAACCACAAAGTGTGCGCAGCACGAGTCTTGGCACAGCAGAACACTTCCCTTGGCATGCCCTTTGCAGCCTCACTCCAAACGGGGCTCTCCGCTTCATCCAGCCCCTAACTCCATACTAGCACCAACGGGCTGCTAAAGCGTTTCGCAGAAAACACCAACAAACCTGTTTCTCACTCCAACCACAAAGTGTGCCCAGCACGAGCCTTGGCACAGCAAAACACTTCCCTTGGCATGCCCTTTGCAGCCTCACTCCAAACGGGACTCTCCGCTTCATCCATCCCCTAACTCCATACTAGCTCCAACGGGCTGCTAAAGCGTTTCGCAGAAAACACCAAGGAACCTGTTTCTCACTCCAACCACAAAGTGTGCGCAGCACGAGTCTTGGCACAGCAGAACACTTCCCTTGGCATGCCCTTTGCAGCCTCACTCCAAACGGGGCTCTCCGCTTCATCCAGCTCCTAACTCCATACTAGCACCAACTGGCTGCTAAAGCGTTTCACAAAAAACACCAACAAACCTGTTTCTCACTCCAACCACAAAGTGTGCGCAGCACGAGTCTTGGCACAGCAGAACACTTCCCTTGGCATGCCCTTTGCAGCCTCACTCCAAACGGGACTCTCCGCTTCATTCATCCCCTAACTCCATACTAGCTCCAACGGGCTGCTAAAGCGTTTCGCAGAAAACAACAACGAACCTGTTTCTCACTCCAACCACAAAGTGTGCGCAGCACGAGTCTTGGCACAGCAGAACACTTCCCTTGGCATGCCCTTTGCAGCCTCACTCCAAACGGGGCTCTCCGCTTCATCCAGCCCCTAACTCCATACTAGCACCAACGGGCTGCTAAAGCGTTTCGCAGAAAACACCAAGGAACCTGTTTCTCACTCCAACCACAAAGTGTGCGCAGCACGAGTCTTGGCACAGCAGAACACTTCCCTTGGCATGCCCTTTGCAGCCTCACTCCAAACGGGGCTCTCCGCTTCATCCAGCCCCTAACTCCATACTAGCACCAACAGGCTGCTAAAGCGTTTCACAAAAAACACCAACGAACCTGTTTCTCACTCCAACCACAAAGTGTGCGCAGCACGAGTCTTGGCACAGCAGAACACTTCCCTTGGCATGCCCTTTGCAGCCTCACTCCAAACGGGGCTCTCCGCTTCATCCATCCCCTAACTCCATACTAGCACCAACGGGCTGCTAAAGCGTTTCGCAGAAAACACCAAGGAACCTGTTTCTCACTCCAACCACAAAGTGTGCGCAGCACGAGTCTTGGCACAGCAGAACACTTCCCTTGGCATGCCCTTTGCAGCCTCACTCCAAACGGGACTCTCCGCTTCATCCAGCTCCTATCTCCATACTAGCACCAACGGGCTGCTAAAGCGTTTCGCAGAAAACACCAAGGAACCTGTTTCTCACTCCAACCACAAAGTGTGCGCAGCACGAGTCTTGGCACAGCAGAACACTTCCCTTGGCATGCCCTTTGCAGCCTCACTCCAAACGGGGCTCTCCGCTTCATCCAGCCCCTAACTCCATACTAGCACCAACGGGCTGCTAAAGCGTTTCGCAGAAAACACCAAGGAACCTGTTTCTCACTCCAACCACAAAGTGTGCGCAGCACGAGTCTTGGCACAGCAGAACACTTCCCTTGGCATGCCCTTTGCAGCCTCACTCCAAACGGGGCTCTCCGCTTCATCCATCCACTAACTCCATACTAGCACCAACGGGCTGCTAAAGCGTTTCGCAGAAAACTCCACCGAGCCTGTTTCTCACTCCAACCACAAAGTGTGCGCAGCATGAGTCTTGGCACAGCAGAACACTTCCCTTGGCATGCCCTTTGCAGCCTCACTCCAAACGGGGCTCTCCGCTTCATCCAGCCCCTAACTCCATACTAGCACCAACGGGCTGCTAAAGCGTTTCGCAGAAAACACCAACAAACCTGTTTCTCACTCCAACCACAAAGTGTGCCCAGCACGAGTCTTGGCACAGCAGAACACTTCCCTTGGCATGCCCTTTGCAGCCTCACTCCAAACGGGGCTCTCCGCTTCATCCAGCCCCTAACTCCATACTAGCACCAACGGGCTGCTAAAGCGTTTCGCAGAAAACACCAAGGAACCTGTTTCTCACTCCAACCACAAAGTGTGCGCAGCACGAGTCTTGGCACAGCAGAACACTTCCCTTGGCATGCCCTTTGCAGCCTCACTCCAAACGGGGCTCTCCGCTTCATCCAGCCCCTAACTCCATACTAGCACCAACGGGCTGCTAAAGCGTTTCGCAGAAAACACCAAGGAACCTGTTTCTCACTCCAACCACAAAGTGTGCCCAGCACGAGCCTTGGCAGAGCAGAACACTTCCCTTGGCATGCCCTTTGCAGCCTCACTCCAAACGGGGCTCTCCGCTTCATTCGTCCCCTAACTCCATACTAGCACCAACGGGCTGCTAAAGCGTTTCGCAGAAAACACCAACGAACCTGTTTCTCACTCCAACCACAAAGTGTGCGCAGCACGACTCTTGGCACAGCAGAACACTTCCCTTGGCATGCCCTTTGCAGCCTCACTCCAAACGGGGCTCTCCGCTTCATTCGTCCCCTAACTCCATACTAGCACCAACGGGCTGCTAAAGCGTTTTGCAGAAAACACCAACGAACCTGTTTCTCACTCCAACCACAAAGTGTGCGCAGCACGAGTCTTGGCACAGCAGAACACTTCCCTTGGCATGCCCTTTGCAGCCTCACTCCAAACGGGGCTCTCCGCTTCATCCATCCCCTAACTCCATACTAGCACCAACGGGCTGCTAAAGCGTTTCGCAGAAAACACCAAGGAACCTGTTTCTCACTCCAACCACAAAGTGTGCGCAGCACGAGTCTTGGCACAGCAGAACACTTCCCTTGGGATGCCCTTTGCAGCCTCACTCCAAACGGGGCTCTCCGCTTCATCCATCCCCTAATTACATACTAGCACCAACGGGCTGCTAAAGCATTTCGCAGAAAACACCAAGGAACCTGTTTCTCACTCCAACCACAAAGTGTGCGCAGCACGAGTCTTGGCACAGCAGAACACTTCCCTTGGCATGCCCTTTGCAGCCTCACTCCAAACGGGACTCTCCGCTTCATCCAGCTCCTATCTCCATACTAGCACCAACGGGCTGCTAAAGCGTTTCGCAGAAAACACCAAGGAACCTGTTTCTCACTCCAACCACAAAGTGTGCGCAGCACGAGTCTTGGCACAGCAGAACACTTCCCTTGGCATGCCCTTTGCAGCCTCACTCCAAACGGGCTCTCCGCTTCATCCAGCCCCTAACTCCATACTAGCACCAACGGGCTGCTAAAGCGTTTCGCAGAAAACACCAAGGAACCTGTTTCTCACTCCAACCACAAAGTGTGCGCAGCACGAGTCTTGGCACAGCAGAACACTTCCCTTGGCATGCCCTTTGCAGCCTCACTCCAAACGGGGCTCTCCGCTTCATCCATCCACTAACTCCATACTAGCACCAACGGGCTGCTAAAGCGTTTCGCAGAAAACTCCACCGAGGCTGTTTCTCACTCCAACCACAAAGTGTGCGCAGCATGAGTCTTGGCACAGCAGAACACTTCCCTTGGCATGCCCTTTGCAGCCTCACTCCAAACGGGGCTCTCCGCTTCATCCAGCCCCTAACTCCATACTAGCACCAACGGGCTGCTAAAGCGTTTCGCAGAAAACACCAACAAACCTGTTTCTCACTCCAACCACAAAGTGTGCGCAGCACGAGTCTTGGCACAGCAGAACACTTCCCTTGGCATGCCCTTTGCAGCCTCACTCCAAACGGGGCTCTCCGCTTCATCCAGCCCCTAACTCCATACTAGCACCAACGGGCTGCTAAAGCGTTTCGCAGAAAACACCAAGGAACCTGTTTCTCACTCCAACCACAAAGTGTGCCCAGCACGAGCCTTGGCACAGCAGAACACTTCCCTTGGCATGCCCTTTGCAGCCTCACTCCAAACGGGGCTCTCCGCTTCATCCATCCCCTAACTCCATACTAGCACCAACGGGCTGCTAAAGCGTTTCGCAGAAAACACCAACAAACCTGTTTCTCACTCCAACCACAAAGTGTGCGCAGCACGAGTCTTGGCACAGCAGAACACTTCCCTTGGCATGCCCTTTGCAGCCTCACTCCAAACGGGGCTCTCCGCTTCATTCGTCCCCTAACTCCATACTAGCACCAACGGGCTGCTAAAGCGTTTTGCAGAAAACACCAACGAACCTGTTTCTCACTCCAACCACAAAGTGTGCGCAGCACGAGTCTTGGCACAGCAGAACACTTCCCTTGGCATGCCCTTTGCAGCCTCACTCCAAACGGGGCTCTCCGCTTCATTCGTCCCCTAACTCCATACTAGCACCAACGGGCTGCTAAAGCGTTTCGCAGAAAACACCAAGGAACCTGTTTCTCACTCCAACCACAAAGTGTGCGCAGCACGAGTCTTGGCACAGCAGAACACTTCCCTTGGCATGCCCTTTGCAGCCTCACTCCAAACGGGACTCTCCGCTTCATCCAGCCCCTAACTCCATACTAGCACCAACGGGCTGCTAAAGCGTTTCGCAGAAAACACCAAGGAACCTGTTTCTCACTCCAACCACAAAGTGTGCGCAGCACGAGTCTTGGCACAGCAGAACACTTCCCTTGGCATGCCCTTTGCAGCCTCACTCCAAACGGGGCTCTCCGCTTCATCCAGCCCCTAACTCCATACTAGCACCAACGGGCTGCTAAAGCGTTTCGCAGAAAACACCAAGGAACCTGTTTCTCACTCCAACCACAAAGTGTGCGCAGCACGAGTCTTGGCACAGCAGAACACTTCCCTTGGCATGCCCTTTGCAGCCTCACTCCAAACGGGACTCTCCGCTTCATCCATCCCCTAACTCCATACTAGCTCCAACGGGCTGCTAAAGCGTTTCGCAGAAAACACCAAGGAACCTGTTTCTCACTCCAACCACAAAGTGTGCGCAGCATGAGTCTTGGCACAGCAGAACACTTCCCTTGGCATGCCCTTTGCAGCCTCACTCCAAACGGGGCTCTCCGCTTCATCCAACTCCTAACTCCATACTAGCACCAACTGGCTGCTAAAGCGTTTCACAAAAAACACCAACAAACCTGTTTCTCACTCCAACCACAAAGTGTGCGCAGCACGAGTCTTGGCACAGCAGAACACTTCCCTTGGCATGCCCTTTGCAGCCTCACTCCAAACGGGACTCTCCGCTTCATTCATCCCCTAACTCCATACTAGCTCCAACGGGCTGCTAAAGCGTTTCGCAGAAAACACCAACGAACCTGTTTCTCACTCCAACCACAAAGTGTGCGCAGCACGAGTCTTGGCACAGCAGAACACTTCCCTTGGCATGCCCTTTGCAGCCTCACTCCAAACGGGGCTCTCCGCTTCATCCAGCCCCTAACTCCATACTAGCACCAACGGGCTGCTAAAGCGTTTCGCAGAAAACACCAAGGAACCTGTTTCTCACTCCAACCACAAAGTGTGCGCAGCATGAGTCTTGGCACAGCAGAACACTTCCCTTGGCATGCCCTTTGCAGCCTCACTCCAAACGGGGCTCTCCGCTTCATCCAGCCCCTAACTCCATACTAGCACCAACAGGCTGCTAAAGCGTTTCACAAAAAACACCAACGAACCTGTTTCTCACTCCAACCACAAAGTGTGCACAGCACGACTCTTGGCACAGCAGAACACTTCCCTTGGCATGCCCTTTGCAGCCTCACTCCAAACGGGGCTCTCCGCTTCATCCATCCCCTAACTCCATACTAGCACCAACGGGCTGCTAAAGCGTTTCGCAGAAAACACCAAGGAACCTGTTTCTCACTCCAACCACAAAGTGTGCGCAGCACGAGTCTTGGCACAGCAGAACACTTCCCTTGGCATGCCCTTTGCAGCCTCACTCCAAACGGGACTCTCCGCTTCATCCAGCTCCTATCTCCATACTAGCACCAACGGGCTGCTAAAGCGTTTTGCAGAAAACACCAAGGAACCTGTTTCTCACTCCAACCACAAAGTGTGCGCAGCACGAGTCTTGGCACAGCAGAACACTTCCCTTGGCATGCCCTTTGCAGCCTCACTCCAAACGGGGCTCTCCGCTTCATCCAGCCCCTAACTCCATACTAGCACCAACGGGCTGCTAAAGCGTTTCGCAGAAAACACCAAGGAACCTGTTTCTCACTCCAACCACAAAGTGTGCGCAGCACGAGTCTTGGCACAGCAGAACACTTCCCTTGGCATGCCCTTTGCAGCCTCACTCCAAACGGGGCTCTCCGCTTCATCCAGCCCCTAACTCCATACTAGCACCAACGGCCTGCTAAAGCGTTTCGCAGAAAACACCAAGGAACCTGTTTCTCACTCCAACCACAAAGTGTGCGCAGCACGAGTCTTGGCACAGCAGAACACTTCCCTTGGCATGCCCTTTGCAGCCTCACTCCAAACGGGGCTCTCCGCTTCATTCGTCCCCTAACTCCATACTAGCACCAACGGGCTGCTAAAGCGTTTTGCAGAAAACACCAACGAACCTGTTTCTCACTCCAACCACAAAGTGTGCGCAGCACGACTCTTGGCACAGCAGAACACTTCCCTTGGCATGCCCTTTGCAGCCTCACTCCAAACGGGACTCTCCGCTTCATCCATCCCCTAACTCCATACTAGCACCAACGGGCTGCTAAAGCGTTTCGCAGAAAACACCAAGGAACCTGTTTCTCACTCCAACCACAAAGTGTGCGCAGCACGAGTCTTGGCACAGCAGAACACTTCCCTTGGGATGCCCTTTGCAGCCTCACTCCAAACGGGGCTCTCCGCTTCATCCATCCCCTAATTACATACTAGCACCAACGGGCTGCTAAAGCATTTCGCAGAAAACACCAAGGAACCTGTTTCTCACTCCAACCACAAAGTGTGCGCAGCACGAGTCTTGGCACAGCAGAACACTTCCCTTGGCATGCCCTTTGCAGCCTCACTCCAAACGGGGCTCTCCGCTTCATCCAGCCCCTAACTCCATACTAGCACCAACGGGCTGCTAAAGCGTTTCGCAGAAAACACCAACAAACCTGTTTCTCACTCCAACCACAAAGTGTGCCCAGCACGAGTCTTGGCACAGCAAAACACTTCCCTTGGCATGCCCTTTGCAGCCTCACTCCAAACGGGGCTCTCCGCTTCATCCAGCCCCTAACTCCATACTAGCACCAACGGCCTGCTAAAGCGTTTCGCAGAAAACACCAACAAACCTGTTTCTCACTCCAACCACAAAGTGTGCGCAGCACGAGTCTTGGCACAGCAGAACACTTCCCTTGGCATGCCCTTTGCAGCCTCACTCCAAACGGGGCTCTCCGCTTCATTCGTCCCCTAACTCCATACTAGCACCAACGGGCTGCTAAAGCGTTTCGCAGAAAACACCAACAAACCTGTTTCTCACTCCAACCACAAAGTGTGCGCAGCACGAGTCTTGGCACAGCAGAACACTTCCCTTGGCATGCCCTTTGCAGCCTCACTCCAAACGGGGCTCTCCGCTTCATTCGTCCCCTAACTCCATACTAGCACCAACGGGCTGCTAAAGCGTTTTGCAGAAAACACCAAGGAACCTGTTTCTCACTCCAACCACAAAGTGTGCGCAGCATGAGTCTTGGCACAGCAGAACACTTCCCTTGGCATGCCCTTTGCAGCCTCACTCCAAACGGGGCTCTCCGCTTCATCCAGCCCCTAACTCCATACTAGCACCAACGGCCTGCTAAAGCGTTTCGCAGAAAACACCAACAAACCTGTTTCTCACTCCAACCACAAAGTGTGCGCAGCACGAGTCTTAGCACAGCAGAACACTTCCTTTGGCATGCCCTTTGCAGCCTCACTCCAAACGGGACTCTCCGCTTCATCCAGCTCCTAACTCCATACTAGCACCAACGGGCGGCTAAAGCGTTTCGCAGAAAACACCAAGGAACCTGTTTCTCACTCCAACCACAAAGTGTGCGCAGCACGAGTCTTGGCACAGCAGAACACTTCCCTTGGCATGCCCTTTGCAGCCTCACTCCAAACGGGGCTCTCCGCTTCATCCATCCCCTAACTCCATACTAGCACCAACGGGCTGCTAAAGCGTTTCGCAGAAAACACCAAGGAACCTGTTTCTCACTCCAACCACAAAGTGTGCGCAGCACGAGTCTTGGCACAGCAGAACACTTCCCTTGGCATGCCCTTTGCAGCCTCACTCCAAACGGGGCTCTCCGCTTCATTCATCCCCTAACTCCATACTAGCACCAACGGGCTGCTAAAGCGTTTTGCAGAAAACACCAACGAACCTGTTTCTCACTCCAACCACAAAGTGTGCGCAGCACGAGTCTTGGCACAGCAGAACACTTCCCTTGGCCTGCCCTTTGCAGCCTCACTCCAAACGGGGCTCTCCGCTTCATCCGTCCCCTAACTCCATACTAGCACCAACAGGCTGCTAAAGCGTTTCGCAGAAAACACCAACAAACCTGTTTCTCACTCCAACCACAAAGTGTGCGCAGCACGAGTCTTGGCACAGCAGAACACTTCCCTTGGCATGCCCTTTGCAGCCTCACTCCAAACGGGGCTCTCCGCTTCATCCAGCCCCTAACTCCATACTAGCACCAACGGGCTGCTAAAGCGTTTCGCAGAAAACACCAACAAACCTGTTTCTCACTCCAACCACAAAGTGTGCGCAGCACGAGTCTTGGCACAGCAGAACACTTCCCTTGGCATGCCCTTTGCAGCCTCACTCCAAACGGGGCTCTCCGCTTCATCCAGCCCCTAACTACATACTAGCTCCAACGGGCTGCTAAAGCGTTTCGCAGAAAACACCAAGGAACCTGTTTCTCACTCCAACCACAAAGTGTGCGCAGCACGAGTCTTGGCACAGCAGAACACTTCCCTTGGCATGCCCTTTGCAGCCTCACTCCAAACGGGGCTCTCCGCTTCATCCAGCCCCTAACTCCATACTAGCACCAACGGGCTGCTAAAGCGTTTCGCAGAAAACACCAACAAACCTGTTTCTCACTCCAACCACAAAGTGTGCGCAGCACGAGTCTTGGCACAGCAGAACACTTCCCTTGGCATGCCCTTTGCAGCCTCACTCCAAACGGGGCTCTCCGCTTCATCCAGCCCCTAACTCCATACTAGCACCAACGACCTGCTAAAGCGTTTCGCAGAAAACACCAACAAACCTGTTTCTCACTCCAACCACAAAGTGTGCCCAGCACGAGTCTTGGCACAGCAGAACACTTCCCTTGGCATGCCCTTTGCAGCCTCACTCCAAACGGGGCTCTCCGCTTCATTCGTCCCCTAACTCCATACTAGCACCAACGGGCTGCTAAAGCGTTTCGCAGAAAACACCAAGGAACCTGTTTCTCACTCCAACCACAAAGTGTGCGCAGCACGAGTCTTGGCACAGCAGAACACTTCCCTTGGCATGCCCTTTGCAGCCTCACTCCAAACGGGGCTCTCCGCTTCATCCAGCCCCTAACTCCATACTAGCACCAACGGGCTGCTAAAGCGTTTCGCAGAAAACTCCACCGAGCCTGTTTCTCATTCCAACCACAAAGTGTGCACAGCATGAGTCTTGGCACAGCAGAACACTTCCCTTGGCATGCCCTTTGCAGCCTCACTCCAAATGGGGCTCTCCGCTTCATCCAGCCCCTAACTCCATACTAGCACCAACGGGCTGCTAAAGCGTTTCGCAGAAAACACCAACAAACCTGTTTCTCACTCCAACCACAAAGTGTGCGCAGCACGAGTCTTAGCACAGCAGAACACTTCCTTTGGCATGCCCTTTGCAGCCTCACTCCAAACGGGACTCTCCGCTTCATCCAGCTCCTATCTCCATACTAGCACCAACGGGCTGCTAAAGCGTTTCGCAGAAAACACCAAGGAACCTGTTTCTTACTCCAACCACAAAGTGTGCGCAGCACGAGTCTTGGCACAGCAGAACACTTCCCTTGGCATGCCCTTTGCAGCCTCACTCCAAACGGGGCTCTCCGCTTCATCCAGCCCCTAACTCCATACTAGCACCAACGGGCTGCTAAAGCGTTTCGCAGAAAACACCAAGGAACCTGTTTCTCACTCCAACCACAAAGTGTGCGCAGCACGAGTCTTGGCACAGCAGAACACTTCCCTTGGCATGCCCTTTGCAGCCTCACTCCAAACGGGGCTCTCCGCTTCATCCAGCCCCTAACTCCATACTAGCACCAACGGCCTGCTAAAGCGTTTCGCAGAAAACACCAACAAACCTGTTTCTCACTCCAACCACAAGGTGTGCCCAGCACGAGTCTTGGCACAGCAGAACACTTCCCTTGGCATGCCCTTTGCAGCCTCACTCCAAACGGGGCTCTCCGCTTCATTCGTCCCCTAACTCCATACTAGCACCAACGGGCTGCTAAAGCATTTCGCAGAAAACACCAACAAACCTGTTTCTCACTCCAACCACAAAGTGTGCGCAGCACGAGTCTTGGCACAGCAGAACACTTCCCTTGGCATGCCCTTTGCAGCCTCACTCCAAACGGGGCTCTCCGCTTCATTCGTCCCCTAACTCCATACTAGCACCAACGGGCTGCTAAAGCGTTTCGCAGAAAACACCAAGGAACCTGTTTCTCACTCCAACCACAAAGTGTGCGCAGCACGAGTCTTGGCACAGCAGAACACTTCCCTTGGCATGCCCTTTGCAGCCTCACTCCAAACGGGGCTCTCCGCTTCATCCATCCCCTAACTCCATACTAGCACCAACGGGCTGCTAAAGCGTTTCGCAGAAAACACCAAGGAACCTGTTTCTCACTCCAACCACAAAGTGTGCGCAGCACGAGTCTTGGCACAGCAGAACACTTCCCTTGGCATGCCCTTTGCAGCCTCACTCCAAACGGGGCTCTCCGCTTCATTCGTCCCCTAACTCCATACTACCACCAACGGGCTGCTAAAGCGTTTTGCAGAAAACACCAACGAACCTGTTTCTCACTCCAACCACAAAGTGTGCGCAGCACGAGTCTTGGCACAGCAGAACACTTCCCTTGGCCTGCCCTTTGCAGCCTCACTCCAAACGGGGCTCTCCGCTTCATCCATCCCCTAACTCCATACTAGCACCAACGGGCTGCTAAAGCGTTTCGCAGAAAACACCAACAAACCTGTTTCTCACTCCAACCACAAAGTGTGCGCAGCACGAGTCTTGGCACAGCAGAACACTTCCCTTGGCATGCCCTTTGCAGCCTCACTCCAAATGGGGCTCTCCGCTTCATCCAGCCCCTAACTCCATACTAGCACCAACGGGCTGCTAAAGCGTTTCGCAGAAAACACCAACAAACCTGTTTCTCACTCCAACCACAAAGTGTGCGCAGCACGAGTCTTAGCACAGCAGAACACTTCCTTTGGCATGCCCTTTGCAGCCTCACTCCAAACGGGACTCTCCGCTTCATCCAGCTCCTAACTCCATACTAGCACCAACGGGCTGCTAAAGCGTTTCGCAGAAAACACCAAGGAACCTGTTTCTTACTCCAACCACAAAGTGTGCGCAGCACGAGTCTTGGCACAGCAGAACACTTCCCTTGGCATGCCCTTTGCAGCCTCACTCCAAACGGGGCTCTCCGCTTCATCCAGCCCCTAACTCCATACTAGCACCAACGGGCTGCTAAAGCGTTTCGCAGAAAACACCAAGGAACCTGTTTCTCACTCCAACCACAAAGTGTGCGCAGCACGAGTCTTGGCACAGCAGAACACTTCCCTTGGCATGCCCTTTGCAGCCTCACTCCAAACGGGGCTCTCCGCTTCATCCAGCCCCTAACTCCATACTAGCACCAACGGGCTGCTAAAGCGTTTCGCAGAAAACACCAACAAACCTGTTTCTCACTCCAACCACAAAGTGTGCCCAGCACGAGTCTTGGCACAGCAGAACACTTCCCTTGGCATGCCCTTTGCAGCCTCACTCCAAACGGGGCTCTCCGCTTCATTCGTCCCCTAACTCCATACTAGCACCAACGGGCTGCTAAAGCATTTCGCAGAAAACACCAACAAACCTGTTTCTCACTCCAACCACAAAGTGTGCGCAGCACGAGTCTTGGCACAGCAGAACACTTCCCTTGGCATGCCCTTTGCAGCCTCACTCCAAACGGGACTCTCCGCTTCATTCGTCCCCTAACTCCATACTAGCACCAACGGGCTGCTAAAGCGTTTCGCAGAAAACACCAAGGAACCTGTTTCTCACTCCAACCACAAAGTGTGCGCAGCACGAGTCTTGGCACAGCAGAACACTTCCCTTGGCATGCCCTTTGCAGCCTCACTCCAAACGGGGCTCTCCGCTTCATCCAGCCCCTAACTCCATACTAGCACCAACGGGCTGCTAAAGCGTTTCGCAGAAAACTCCACCGAGCCTGTTTCTCATTCCAACCACAAAGTGTGCACAGCATGAGTCTTGGCACAGCAGAACACTTCCCTTGGCATGCCCTTTGCAGCCTCACTCCAAACGGGGCTCTCCGCTTCATCCAGCCCCTAACTCCATACTAGCACCAACGGGCTGCTAAAGCGTTTCGCAGAAAACACCAACAAACCTGTTTCTCACTCCAACCACAAAGTGTGCGCAGCACGAGTCTTAGCACAGCAGAACACTTCCTTTGGCATGCCCTTTGCAGCCTCACTCCAAACGGGACTCTCCGCTTCATCCATCCCCTAACTCCATACTAGCACCAACGGGCTGCTAAAGCGTTTCGCAGAAAACACCAAGGAACCTGTTTCTCACTCCAACCACAAAGTGTGCCCAGCACGAGCCTTGGCACAGCAGAACACTTCCCTTGGCATGCCCTTTGCAGCCTCACTCCAAACGGGGCTCTCCGCTTCATTCGTCCCCTAACTCCATACTAGCACCAACGGGCTGCTAAAGCGTTTCGCAGAAAACACCAACAAACCTGTTTCTCACTCCAACCACGAAGTGTGCGCAGCACGACTCTTGGCACAGCAGAACACTTCCCTTGGCATGCCCTTTGCAGCCTCACTCCAAACGGGGCTCTCCGCTTCATTCGTCCCCTAACTCCATACTAGCACCAACGGGCTGCTAAAGCGTTTCGCAGAAAACACCAAGGAACCTGTTTCTCACTCCAACCACAAAGTGTGCGCAGCACGAGTCTTGGCACAGCAGAACACTTCCCTTGGCATGCCCTTTGCAGCCTCACTCCAAACGGGGCTCTCCGCTTCATCCATCCCCTAACTCCATACTAGCACCAACGGGCTGCTAAAGCGTTTCGCAGAAAACACCAAGGAACCTGTTTCTCACTCCAACCACAAAGTGTGCGCAGCATGAGTCTTGGCACAGCAGAACACTTCCCTTGGCATGCCCTTTGCAGCCTCACTCCAAACGGGGCTCTCCGCTTCATTCGTCCCCTAACTCCATACTAGCACCAACGGGCTGCTAAAGCGTTTTGCAGAAAACACCAACGAACCTGTTTCTCACTCCAACCACAAAGTGTGCGCAGCACGAGTCTTGGCACAGCAGAACACTTCCCTTGGCATGCCCTTTGCAGCCTCACTCCAAACGGGGCTCTCCGCTTCATTCGTCCCCTAACTCCATACTAGCACCAACGGGCTGCTAAAGCGTTTTGCAGAAAACACCAACAAACCTGTTTCTCACTCCAACCACAAAGTGTGCGCAGCACGAGTCTTGGCACAGCAGAACACTTCCCTTGGCCTGCCCTTTGCAGCCTCACTCCAAACGGGGCTCTCCGCTTCATCCATCCCCTAACTCCATACTAGCACCAACGGGCTGCTAAAGCGTTTCGCAGAAAACACCAACAAACCTGTTTCTCACTCCAACCACAAAGTGTGCGCAGCACGAGTCTTGGCACAGCAGAACACTTCCCTTGGCATGCCCTTTGCAGCCTCACTCCAAACGGGGCTCTCCGCTTCATCCAGCCCCTAACTCCATACTAGCACCAACGGGCTGCTAAAGCGTTTCGCAGAAAACACCAACAAACCTGTTTCTCACTCCAACCACAAAGTGTGCCCAGCACGAGTCTTGGCACAGCAGAACACTTCCCTTGGGATGCCCTTTGCAGCCTCACTCCAAACGGGGCTCTCCGCTTCATCCAGCCCCTAACTCCATACTAGCACCAACGGGCTGCTAAAGCGTTTCGCAGAAAACACCAAGGAACCTGTTTCTCACTCCAACCACAAAGTGTGCGCAGCACGAGTCTTGGCACAGCAGAACACTTCCCTTGGCATGCCCTTTGCAGCCTCACTCCAAACGGGGCTCTCCGCTTCATCCAGCCCCTAACTCCATACTAGCACCAACGGGCTGCTAAAGCGTTTCGCAGAAAACACCAACAAACCTGTTTCTCACTCCAACCACAAAGTGTGCCCAGCACGAGCCTTGGCACAGCAGAACACTTCCCTTGGCATGCCCTTTGCATCCTCACTCCAAACGGGGCTCTCCGCTTCATTCGTCCCCTAACTCCATACTAGCACCAACGGGCTGCTAAAGCGTTTCGCAGAAAACACCAAGGAACCTGTTTCTCACTCCAACCACAAAGTGTGCGCAGCACGACTCTTGGCACAGCAGAACACTTCCCTTGGCATGCCCTTTGCAGCCTCACTCCAAACGGGGCTCTCCGCTTCATTCGTCCCCTAACTCCATACTAGCACCAACGGGCTGCTAAAGCGTTTTGCAGAAAACACCAACGAACCTGTTTCTCACTCCAACCACAAAGTGTGCGCAGCACGAGTCTTGGCACAGCAGAACACTTCCCTTGGCATGCCCTTTGCAGCCTCACTCCAAACGGGGCTCTCCGCTTCATCCATCCCCTAACTCCATACTAGCACCAACGGGCTGCTAAAGCGTTTCGCAGAAAACACCAACGAACCTGTTTCTCACTCCAACCACAAAGTGTGCGCAGCACGACTCTTGGCACAGCAGAACACTTCCCTTGGCATGCCCTTTGCAGCCTCACTCCAAACGGGGCTCTCCGCTTCATCCAGCCCCTAACTCCATACTAGCACCAACGGGCTGCTAAAGCGTTTCGCAGAAAACTCCACCGAGCCTGTTTCTCACTCCAACCACAAAGTGTGCGCAGCATGAGTCTTGGCACAGCAGAACACTTCCCTTGGCATGCCCTTTGCAGCCTCACTCCAAACGGGGCTCTCCGCTTCATCCATCCCCTAATTACATACTAGCACCAACGGGCTGCTAAAGCGTTTCGCAGAAAACACCAACGAACCTGTTTCTCACTCCAACCACAAAGTGTGCGCAGCACGAGTCTTGGCACAGCAGAACACTTCCCTTGGCATGCCCTTTGCAGCCTCACTCCAAACGGGGCTCTCCGCTTCATCCAGCCCCTAACTCCATACTAGCACCAACGGGCTGCTAAAGCGTTTCGCAGAAAACACCAAGGAACCTGTTTCTCACTCCAACCACAAAGTGTGCGCAGCACGAGTCTTGGCACAGCAGAACACTTCCTTTGGCATACCCTTTGCAGCCTCACTCCAAACGGGACTCTCCGCTTCATCCAGCTCCTAATTCCATACTAGCACCAACGGGCTGCTAAAGCGTTTCGCAGAAAACACCAACAAACCTGTTTCTCACTCCAACCACAAAGTGTGCGCAGCACGAGTCTTGGCACAGCAGAACACTTCCCTTGGCATGCCCTTTGCAGCCTCACTCCAAACGGGGCTCTCCGCTTCATCCAGCCCCTAACTCCATACTAGCACCAACGGGCTGCTAAAGCGTTTCGCAGAAAACACCAAGGAACCTGTTTCTCACTCCAACCACAAAGTGTGCGCAGCACGAGTCTTGGCACAGCAGAACACTTCCCTTGGGATGCCCTTTGCAGCCTCACTCCAAACGGGGCTCTCCGCTTCATCCATCCCCTAATTACATACTAGCACCAACGGGCTGCTAAAGCATTTCGCAGAAAACACCAAGGAACCTGTTTCTCACTCCAACCACAAAGTGTGCGCAGCACGAGTCTTGGCACAGCAGAACACTTCCCTTGGCATGCCCTTTGCAGCCTCACTCCAAACGGGGCTCTCCGCTTCATCCAGCCCCTAACTCCATACTAGCACCAACGGCCTGCTAAAGCGTTTCGCAGAAAACACCAAGGAACCTGTTTCTCACTCCAACCACAAAGTGTGCGCAGCACGAGTCTTGGCACAGCAGAACACTTCCCTTGGCATGCCCTTTGCAGCCTCACTCCAAACGGGGCTCTCCGCTTCATTCGTCCCCTAACTCCATACTAGCACCAACGGGCTGCTAAAGCATTTCGCAGAAAACACCAACAAACCTGTTTCTCACTCCAACCACAAAGTGTGCGCAGCACGAGTCTTGGCACAGCAGAGCACTTCCCTTGGCATGCCCTTTGCAGCCTCACTCCAAACGGGGCTCTCCGCTTCATCCATCCCCTAACTCCATACTAGCACCAACGGGCTGCTAAAGCGTTTCGCAGAAAACACCAACGAACCTGTTTCTCACTCCAACCACAAAGTGTGCGCAGCACGACTCTTGGCACAGCAGAACACTTCCCTTGGCATGCCCTTTGCAGCCTCACTCCAAACGGGGCTCTCCGCTTCATCCAGCCCCTAACTCCATACTAGCACCAACGGGCTGCTAAAGCGTTTCGCAGAAAACTCCACCGAGCCTGTTTCTCACTCCAACCACAAAGTGTGCGCAGCATGAGTCTTGGCACAGCAGAACACTTCCCTTGGCATGCCCTTTGCAGCCTCACTCCAAACGGGGCTCTCCGCTTCATCCAGCCCCTAACTCCATACTAGCACCAACGGGCTGCTAAAGCGTTTCGCAGAAAACACCAACAAACCTGTTTCTCACTCCAACCACAAAGTGTGCGCAGCACGAGTCTTGGCACAGCAGAACACTTCCTTTGGCATACCCTTTGCAGCCTCACTCCAAACGGGACTCTCCGCTTCATCCAGCTCCTAACTCCATACTAGCACCAACGGGCTGCTAAAGCGTTTCGCAGAAAACACCAAGGAACCTGTTTCTCACTCCAACCACAAAGTGTGCGCAGCACGAGTCTTGGCACAGCAGAACACTTCCCTTGGCATGCCCTTTGCAGCCTCACTCCAAACGGGGCTCTCCGCTTCATCCATCCCCTAACTCCATACTAGCACCAACGGGCTGCTAAAGCGTTTCGCAGAAAACACCAAGGAACCTGTTTCTCACTCCAACCACAAAGTGTGCGCAGCACGAGTCTTGGCACAGCAGAACACTTCCCTTGGGATGCCCTTTGCAGCCTCACTCCAAACGGGGCTCTCCGCTTCATCCATCCCCTAATTACATACTAGCACCAACGGGCTGCTAAAGCGTTTCGCAGAAAACACCAAGGAACCTGTTTCTCACTCCAACCACAAAGTGTGCGCAGCACGAGTCTTGGCACAGCAGAACACTTCCCTTGGCATGCCCTTTGCAGCCTCACTCCAAACGGGGCTCTCCGCTTCATCCAGCCCCTAACTCCATACTAGCACCAACTGGCTGCTAAAGCGTTTCGCAGAAAACACCAACGAACCTGTTTCTCACTCCAACCACAAAGTGTGCGCAGCACGACTCTTGGCACAGCAGAACACTTCCCTTGGCATGCCCTTTGCATCCTCACTCCAAACGGGGCTCTCCGCTTCATTCGTCCCCTAACTCCATACTAGCACCAACGGGCTGCTAAAGCGTTTCGCAGAAAACACCAAGGAACCTGTTTCTCACTCCAACCACAAAGTGTGCGCAGCACGACTCTTGGCACAGCAGAACACTTCCCTTGGCATGCCCTTTGCAGCCTCACTCCAAACGGGGCTCTCCGCTTCATTCGTCCCCTAACTCCATACTAGCACCAACGGGCTGCTAAAGCGTTTTGCAGAAAACACCAACGAACCTGTTTCTCACTCCAACCACAAAGTGTGCGCAGCACGAGTCTTGGCACAGCAGAACACTTCCCTTGGCATGCCCTTTGCAGCCTCACTCCAAACGGGGCTCTCCGCTTCATCCATCCCCTAACTCCATACTAGCACCAACGGGCTGCTAAAGCGTTTCGCAGAAAACACCAACGAACCTGTTTCTCACTCCAACCACAAAGTGTGCGCAGCACGACTCTTGGCACAGCAGAACACTTCCCTTGGCATGCCCTTTGCAGCCTCACTCCAAACGGGGCTCTCCGCTTCATCCAGCCCCTAACTCCATACTAGCACCAACGGGCTGCTAAAGCGTTTCGCAGAAAACTCCACCGAGCCTGTTTCTCACTCCAACCACAAAGTGTGCGCAGCATGAGTCTTGGCACAGCAGAACACTTCCCTTGGCATGCCCTTTGCAGCCTCACTCCAAACGGGGCTCTCCGCTTCATCCATCCCCTAATTACATACTAGCACCAACGGGCTGCTAAAGCGTTTCGCAGAAAACACCAACGAACCTGTTTCTCACTCCAACCACAAAGTGTGCGCAGCACGAGTCTTGGCACAGCAGAACACTTCCCTTGGCATGCCCTTTGCAGCCTCACTCCAAACGGGGCTCTCCGCTTCATCCAGCCCCTAACTCCATACTAGCACCAACGGGCTGCTAAAGCGTTTCGCAGAAAACACCAAGGAACCTGTTTCTCACTCCAACCACAAAGTGTGCGCAGCACGAGTCTTGGCACAGCAGAACACTTCCTTTGGCATACCCTTTGCAGCCTCACTCCAAACGGGACTCTCCGCTTCATCCAGCTCCTAATTCCATACTAGCACCAACGGGCTGCTAAAGCGTTTCGCAGAAAACACCAACAAACCTGTTTCTCACTCCAACCACAAAGTGTGCGCAGCACGAGTCTTGGCACAGCAGAACACTTCCCTTGGCATGCCCTTTGCAGCCTCACTCCAAACGGGGCTCTCCGCTTCATCCAGCCCCTAACTCCATACTAGCACCAACGGGCTGCTAAAGCGTTTCGCAGAAAACACCAAGGAACCTGTTTCTCACTCCAACCACAAAGTGTGCGCAGCACGAGTCTTGGCACAGCAGAACACTTCCCTTGGGATGCCCTTTGCAGCCTCACTCCAAACGGGGCTCTCCGCTTCATCCATCCCCTAATTACATACTAGCACCAACGGGCTGCTAAAGCATTTCGCAGAAAACACCAAGGAACCTGTTTCTCACTCCAACCACAAAGTGTGCGCAGCACGAGTCTTGGCACAGCAGAACACTTCCCTTGGCATGCCCTTTGCAGCCTCACTCCAAACGGGGCTCTCCGCTTCATCCAGCCCCTAACTCCATACTAGCACCAACGGCCTGCTAAAGCGTTTCGCAGAAAACACCAAGGAACCTGTTTCTCACTCCAACCACAAAGTGTGCGCAGCACGAGTCTTGGCACAGCAGAACACTTCCCTTGGCATGCCCTTTGCAGCCTCACTCCAAACGGGGCTCTCCGCTTCATTCGTCCCCTAACTCCATACTAGCACCAACGGGCTGCTAAAGCATTTCGCAGAAAACACCAACAAACCTGTTTCTCACTCCAACCACAAAGTGTGCGCAGCACGAGTCTTGGCACAGCAGAGCACTTCCCTTGGCATGCCCTTTGCAGCCTCACTCCAAACGGGGCTCTCCGCTTCATCCATCCCCTAACTCCATACTAGCACCAACGGGCTGCTAAAGCGTTTCGCAGAAAACACCAACGAACCTGTTTCTCACTCCAACCACAAAGTGTGCGCAGCACGACTCTTGGCACAGCAGAACACTTCCCTTGGCATGCCCTTTGCAGCCTCACTCCAAACGGGGCTCTCCGCTTCATCCAGCCCCTAACTCCATACTAGCACCAACGGGCTGCTAAAGCGTTTCGCAGAAAACTCCACCGAGCCTGTTTCTCACTCCAACCACAAAGTGTGCGCAGCATGAGTCTTGGCACAGCAGAACACTTCCCTTGGCATGCCCTTTGCAGCCTCACTCCAAACGGGGCTCTCCGCTTCATCCAGCCCCTAACTCCATACTAGCACCAACGGGCTGCTAAAGCGTTTCGCAGAAAACACCAACAAACCTGTTTCTCACTCCAACCACAAAGTGTGCGCAGCACGAGTCTTGGCACAGCAGAACACTTCCTTTGGCATACCCTTTGCAGCCTCACTCCAAACGGGACTCTCCGCTTCATCCAGCTCCTAACTCCATACTAGCACCAACGGGCTGCTAAAGCGTTTCGCAGAAAACACCAAGGAACCTGTTTCTCACTCCAACCACAAAGTGTGCGCAGCACGAGTCTTGGCACAGCAGAACACTTCCCTTGGCATGCCCTTTGCAGCCTCACTCCAAACGGGGCTCTCCGCTTCATCCATCCCCTAACTCCATACTAGCACCAACGGGCTGCTAAAGCGTTTCGCAGAAAACACCAAGGAACCTGTTTCTCACTCCAACCACAAAGTGTGCGCAGCACGAGTCTTGGCACAGCAGAACACTTCCCTTGGGATGCCCTTTGCAGCCTCACTCCAAACGGGGCTCTCCGCTTCATCCATCCCCTAATTACATACTAGCACCAACGGGCTGCTAAAGCGTTTCGCAGAAAACACCAAGGAACCTGTTTCTCACTCCAACCACAAAGTGTGCGCAGCACGAGTCTTGGCACAGCAGAACACTTCCCTTGGCATGCCCTTTGCAGCCTCACTCCAAACGGGGCTCTCCGCTTCATCCAGCCCCTAACTCCATACTAGCACCAACTGGCTGCTAAAGCGTTTCGCAGAAAACACCAAGGAACCTGTTTCTCACTCCAACCACAAAGTGTGCGCAGCACGAGTCTTGGCACAGCAGAACACTTCCCTTGGCATGCCCTTTGCAGCCTCACTCCAAACGGGGCTCTCCGCTTCATCCAGCCCCTAACTCCATACTAGCACCAACGGCCTGCTAAAGCGTTTCGCAGAAAACACCAAGGAACCTGTTTCTCACTCCAACCACAAAGTGTGCCCAGCACGAGTCTTGGCACAGCAGAACACTTCCCTTGGCATGCCCTTTGCAACCTCACTCCAAACGGGGCTCTCCGCTTCATTCGTCCCCTAACTCCATACTAGCACCAACGGGCTGCTAAAGCATTTCGCAGAAAACACCAACAAACCTGTTTCTCACTCCAACCACAAAGTGTGCGCAGCACGAGTCTTGGCACAGCAGAGCACTTCCCTTGGCATGCCCTTTGCAGCCTCACTCCAAACGGGGCTCTCCGCTTCATTCGTCCCCTAACTCCATACTAGAAACAACGGGCTGCTAAAGCGTTTTGCCGAAAACACCAAGGAACCTGTTTCTCACTCCAACCACAAAGTGTGCGCAGCACGAGTCTTGGCACAGCAGAACACTTCCCTTGGCATGCCCTTTGCAGCCTCACTCCAAACGGGGCTCTCCGCTTCATCCAGCCCCTAACTCCATACTAGCACCAACGGGCTGCTAAAGCGTTTCGCAGAAAACACCAAGGAACCTGTTTCTCACTCCAACCACAAAGTGTGCGCAGCACGAGTCTTGGCACAGCAGAACACTTCCCTTGGCATGCCCTTTGCAGCCTCACTCCAAACGGGGCTCTCCGCTTCATCCATCCACTAACTCCATACTAGCACCAACGGGCTGCTAAAGCGTTTCGCAGAAAACTCCACCGAGCCTGTTTCTCACTCCAACCACAAAGTGTGCGCAGCATGAGTCTTGGCACAGCAGAACACTTCCCTTGGCATGCCCTTTGCAGCCTCACTCCAAACGGGGCTCTCCGCTTCATCCAGCCCCTAACTCCATACTAGCACCAACGGGCTGCTAAAGCGTTTCGCAGAAAACACCAACAAACCTGTTTCTCACTCCAACCACAAAGTGTGCGCAGCACGAGTCTTGGCACAGCAGAACACTTCCCTTGGCATACCCTTTGCAGCCTCACTCCAAACGGGGCTCTCCGCTTCATCCAGCCCCTAACTCCATACTAGCACCAACGGGCTGCTAAAGCGTTTCGCAGAAAACTCCACCGAGCCTGTTTCTCACTCCAACCACAAAGTGTGCGCAGCATGAGTCTTGGCACAGCAGAACACTTCCCTTGGCATGCCCTTTGCAGCCTCACTCCAAACGGGGCTCTCCGCTTCATCCAGCCCCTAACTCCATACTAGCACCAACGGGCTGCTAAAGCGTTTCGCAGAAAACACCAACAAACCTGTTTCTCACTCCAACCACAAAGTGTGCGCAGCACGAGTCTTGGCACAGCAGAACACTTCCCTTGGCATGCCCTTTGCAGCCTCACTCCAAACGGGGCTCTCCGCTTCATCCATCCCCTAACTCCATACTAGCACCAACGGGCTGCTAAAGCGTTTCGCAGAAAAACACCAAGGAACCTGTTTCTCACTCCAAGCAC
>NW_028289668.1:0-19012 GCF_059628265.1 Tinamus guttatus | reverse complement strand
CGGGAGATCCGGGAGGTGCGGGCCGTGCGCTACCAGGAGCGCTTCAAGCACATCCTGGTGGACGGCGACACGCTCAGGTAACCGGGAGCGGCGGCACCGTCGCGGCCGTCACCGTCACGACTGTCACCGTCACGACTGTCACCGCCATGACTGTCACCGCCACGACTGTCACCATCGCGACTGTCACTGTTGCGACTGTCACTGTCGTGGCCGTCACCGTCGTGGCTGTCACCGTCACTACTGTCGCTGTCACGACTGTCACCGTCACGACTGTCACCGTCACGACTGTCACCGTCGTGGCCGTCACCGTCATGGCCGTCACTGTTGTGGCCGTCACTGTCACGACTGTCACCGGTCACCGTCATGGCCGTCACTGTTGTGGCTGTCACGATCGTGGCCGTCACCTCACAACTGTCACTGTCGTGGCCATCACCGTCATGACTGTCACCGTCACGACAGTCACTGTCGCGACTGTCACTGTCGCAGCCGTCACCGTCACGGCCGTCACCGTCACGACCGTCACTGTTGTGGCCGTCACTGTTGTGGCTGTCACCGTCACGGCCATTACCGTCACGACTGTCACTGTTGCGACTGTCACTGTCGTGGCCGTCACCGTCACAGTCGCGGCCGTCACCATCACAGCTGTCACCGTCACGGCCGTCACTGTCACGACTGTCACCGGTCACCGTCATGGCCGTCACTGTCGTGGCCGTCACGATCGCAGCCGTCACGACTGTCACTATCACAACCGTCACTGTCGCGACTGTCACTGTCGTGGCTGTCACTGTCGCGGCCGTCACCGTCATGACTGTCACCGTCGTGGCTGTCACTGTCACGGCCGTCACCGTCGCGGCCGTCACTGTCACGACTGTCACCGTCGCGGCTGTCACCGTCACGACCGTCACCATCATGACTGTCACTGTCGTGGCCGTCACCGTCACAACTGTCACCGTCACAACTGTCACCATCCCTGTCCCCCGCAGCTACCACGGGAACTCGGGTGAAGTCGGCTGCTACGTGGCCCCGCGGCCGCTCAGCAGGGACAACAACTACTTCGAGGTGAGCGGCTCCTTCCCGGCGCTCCCGGTGTTCCCGGCCGCATCCGCAGGGATCCGCGCGTCCCGTTGTAGGTGTCCATCGTGGACAGCGGCGTGCGCCGGCACCATCGCCGTGGGGCTGGTCCCGCAGTACTACAGCCTGGACCACCAGCCCGGCTGGCTTCCCGACTCCGTGGCCTACCATGCGGATGATGGGAAGTGAGTGCGGGAAGCGCCCCGGGAGCGGCTCGGGAATGGGGAACGGGGTTGGATGCGGCTCCGATCCCGCAGGCTGTACAGCGGCCCGCGCCAAGGGCCGGCAGTTCGGATCCAAGTGCAGCTCCGGGGATCGCATCGGCTGCGGGATCGAGCTGGTCTCCTTCGAGGTGCAGACGGCCCAGGTCTTCTTCACCAAAAACGGGAAAAGGGTGAGGGAGCCGGGAGAATTCCCGTCTCGTGGGGCTGGGATGCACTTGGGAAGCCGGGTTGGAATCCGCTTGGAATGCGCTTGGACAGCCGGGCTGGAATGCGCTTGGAAAGCCGGGCTGGAATCCGCTTGGGAAGCTAGGCTGGAATCCGCTTGGAAAGCTGAGTTGGAATCCGTTTGGGAAGCTAGGCTGGAATCCGCTTGAAAGCTGGGTTGGAATCCGCTTGGGAAGCCGGGCTGGAATCTGCTTGGAAAGCTGGGCTGGAATCCGCTTGGGAAGCCGGGTTGGAATCCACTTGGAATGCACTTGGGAAGCCAGGCTGGAATCTGCTTGGAAAGCTGGGTTGGAATCCGCTTGGGAAGCTGGGCTGGAATCCGCTTGAAAGCTGGGCTGGAATCCGCTTGGAAAGCTGGGCTGGAATCCACTTGGAATGCACTTGGGAAGCCAGGCTGGAATCTGCTTGGAAAGCTGGGTTGGAATCCGCTTGGAAAGCCGGGCTGGAATGCGCTTGGAAAGCCAGGCTGGAATGCGCTTGGGAAGTCGGGTTGGAATCCACTTGGAAAGCCAGGTTGGAATCCGCTTGGAAAGCTGGGCTGGAATGTGCTTGGAGAGCCAGGCTGGAATGTGCTTGGAAAGCCAGGCTGGAATGCGCTTGGAAAGCCGGGCTGGAATCCGCTTGGAAAGCTGGGTTGGAATCTACTTGGAATGCACTTGGGAAGCTGGGCTGGAATCCGCTTGGAATGTGCTTGGACAACCGGGTTGGGATCCGCTTGGGCAGCCGGGTTGGAATCCGCTTAGGAAGCCGGGCTGGGATGCACTTGGGAAGCCGGGTTGGGATCCGCTTGGAAAGTCGGGGCTGGAATCCCCTTGGGAAGCCGGGCCGGAATCCCCTTAGGAAGCCGGGCCGGAATCCCCTTGGGAAGCCGGGCCGGAATCCTCTTGGGAAGCCGGGCTGGAATCCCCTTGGAAGCCGGGCCGGAATCCCCTTGGGAAGCCGCCCCAGCATCCCATGGCGCTCCCTCCCGCAGGTGGGCTCCACCGTGATGCCGCTGTCTCCCGACGGGCTCTTCCCGGCCGTGGGAATGCACTCGCTGGGAGAGGAGGTCCGGCTGCACCTGCACGCCGAGCTGGCCACCGAGGAGGACGACAGCGCCATGATGGTGGACAGCCACGAGGACGAGTGGGGCCGGCTGCACGACGTCCGCGTGTGCGGCACGGTGAGTGCGGAACGGCCGGAGCCGTCCCGGAATGCCGCGGGATGCGGCGGGATGCGGCGGTCCCCTCCGCGGGGAGCCCTTCCCGAGGGCTGCGGGGAGCTGTTTTGTGGCATTCCCGCTGCGCCGGCATCCCGGGAGCATCCGGAGCAGGGGCGGGACAGGCCCTGAGCCTTCCCGGCGAGGAATCGGCTCGGAATTCCCGGCCTCGGCTCTTCCCGGCCGCGGCTCTTCCCATCCTCGGCTCTTCCCAACCTCGGCTCTTCCCGGCCTCAGCTCTTCCCGGCCTCTGCTCTTCCCATCCTCGGCTCTTCCCGGCCTCGGCTCTTCCCGGCCTCGGCTCTTCCCATCCTCGGCTCTTCCCATCCTCGGCTCTTCCCGGCCTCGGCTCTTCTCATCCTCGGCTCTTCTCATCCTCGGCTCTTCCCATCCTCGGCTCTTCCGGCCTCGGCTCTTCCCATCCTCGGCTCTTCCCATCCTCGGCTCTTCCCAACCTCGGCTCATCCCGGTCTCAGCTCTTCCCATCCTCGGCTCTTCCCGACCTCGGCTCTTCCCATCCTCGGCTCTTCCCAACCTCGGCTCTTCCCAACCTCGGCTCATCCCGGTCCTCAGCTCTTCCCATCCTCAGCTCTTCCCGGCCTCGGCTCTCGCCTCCGGCCTCAGCTCTTCCCAACCTCGGCTCTTCCCATCCTCGGCTCTTCCCAACCTCGGCTCTTCCCATCCTCGGCTCTTCCCGGCCTCGGCTCTTCCCGGCCTCGGCTCTTCCCATCCTCGGCTCTTCCCATCCTCGGCTCTTCCCATCCTCGGCTCTTCCCATCCTTGGCTCTTCCGGTCTCGGCTCTTCCCGGCCTCAGCTCTTCCCAACCTCGGCTCTTCCCATCCTCGGCTCTTCCCAACCTCGGCTCTTCCCAACCTCGGCTCTTCCCAACCTCAACTCTTCCCGGCCTCGGCTCTTCCCATCCTCGGCTCTTCCCATCCTCGGCTCTTCCCGGCCTCGGCTCTTCCCATCCTTGGCTCTTCCCGGTCTCGGCTCTTCCCGGCCTCGGCTCTTCCCGGCCTTGGTGCATCCAGGAGCTCCTTGAGATGCTCCTGGATCCACGGATTGAAAGCTCCCGCTTTAAATCCAACAGGCCCGAGGCCGGTCGGGATTTGGGGCTTCATGGGATCCTCCTGCCGCTCCTCCAATATCCAGGGAGTTTCCCTGTGTGTTTCCAGCCCTCCTTGGGCCCTTAACCCAGCTCTCCCCTTTCCCGACATTCCAAAGGTGTTTTCCCAAAGCAGCCGGATCAGGGAGGTCCTGCTCTGTCAGGAAGCGGCCGAAACGGATCCCGTGGCTCCTCCGCCTCCCCGGCTGGCTCCGGAGCCGGGAAAACGGCTCATTTCCCGTGGCCGGAGCGCGGCGGCCGCTTGTTTATCCGCTCCGGATCTCGGTGTGTTTTTCCTGCCCTCCCTGTTCTTGGAGCTCCCGGCGGCTCCGGAGCGCGTGGGAACGCCGCCCGGCCCTGGAGCCGAGCGGGAAAAGGGCTCGGAAGAGCTCCAGGAATTGCCTCGCGCTCCCTCTCCACCCGGCTCTCATTCCGGGGCCGAGCTCTCCCGGCGGCTCCCGTTTGCTTCCCAAGGACCCGGTGCCACCGGCAAGACCCCGGATCCGCTCTGGAAAGCGGATCCGGAGCCGGCTCCTTCCGCCGGGACGGGATCCGTGGGGCATTCCCGCGCTCCCATTCCCGGCGTTCGGATCAAACGGGGTCCGTGGAGCCGCTCGGCTCCATCCCGGGAGCTTTTGCAAGAGGGTGCCGGAGCCGGGGGCCGGAATCCGGGCTCCCATCCCGCTGTTCCCGCTCGGCACAAACAGCCCCCGGGCTCGCGGCCGCTCCAAGTTTTAAGGATTTGCAGCTGTTTGCGCGGCCGGGGCCGCTCTTTGATCCCGGAGCCGCATCCGCAAACTTGGGCCCGGGGCCCTTTTCCATGCTCAACCCCCCCCTGCTCCGTGGACGGAACGTCTGGCTGGCCGGACAGGCCGGAGCACCGGGAATGCTGCTCCGGGAGCTGCTGCTCCGGGGTCCCCAGGGCTTGGGGACACCCAGGGAACGCCAGGGATCCCCATTCCAGCTGATCATCCCCTCCTCTCCATGTGCCTCGGTTTCCCTGTTTTTAAACCGGGAATATTGGAGGCAAAACACAGCATTCCTGGCCCAGAAACCCCATCCCCGGCTTTTCGAGGGGGACAAATTGCCCGGAGTTTCCTGGCGCAGAAGGGCTTGGAGCAGCCTCCGTTTGCTCACCAGGGATCCCGATTCCGGCTGAGCATCCCGTCCTCTCTGTGTGCCTCAGTTTCCCCCTTTTTTAAACCAGGAATATTGGAGGCAAAACACAGCATTCCTGGCCCGGAAACCCCATCCCCGGCTTTTCCGAGGGGGACAAATTGCCCGGAGTTTCCTTGGAGCAGCCTCCGTTTGCTCCGTGATTCCCAAACCCTGCGGAGAGCAGATTCCAGCTCTTCAGCAGCTCGCGGCGCATCCTAATCCCTCCATCCCGCGGGATGCGGGGGTCCCTTCGGCATCCCTAACCCCTCGGCCTCCCCGATGCCTCCGGAGCGCTCCGATCCGCCCGGAAATGAGCGCGGCGGAGCTGGAATTCCAGCAATGCGCCGCAGCGGCCCCACATTTTTCTTTAAATGCCGATGGAGTTTATTTTACTCCATTTTTTATCCCGTTTTTTCCTTTCCTCTGGTTATTCCGGCCCTGCTCCTGCCTCGGCCTCCTCCAAACCCCGGATGCTGCCGCCTTCGGCCTCGGGCCTCGCGCGGAGGAGGCCGGAGGCACCGGCTCCGGATGATTCCGTAGTTTTTTCCACCAGCTGCTCCGGGACGGACGCAACCCCTGGCCCTCGGAGGCAGGAAACAAAAGCGGCCGGGCTGGAATGTGGCCGGCGGCCAAAGCAAATCCCGGGAGCGGCGGCCTCGCGGCGGGAATTCGCCCCGGCCGGAGCCGCGTAAACATCCCAAAAAGCCCCGCTTGGAAATTCCCACCGGCTTCCCAGCATCTCCGATCGGTGTTGCAGATAGATCGGCATCCCCGGGATGGGGTTTTCGGGGTCCCCGCGCGTCCCCTTCCGCGCGTTCCCGGCCGCTTCCCTAAATCCGTGCCGTTATTCCCGCCGCGCGGGGCCGTTCCCGGCTCCCTGGCCGCTTCCCTCAATCTTTCCCGTTCTTCCAAGCTCCTGGAATACGTGGGCAAGGGGAAGAGCATCATCGACGTGGGGCTGGCGCAGGCGCGGCGCCCGCTCAGCACCCGCAGCCACTACTTCGAGGTGGAGATCGTGGACCCGGGCGAGAAGTGCTACATCGCGCTGGGGCTGGCGCGCAAGGTGGGTGACAGGGGTTGGGGACATCAGGGGACACCCACCGGGCCACCCTCACCCCCCTCCGCCTCCGCTTTCCGCTCCAGGATTATCCCAAGAACCGGCATCCCGGCTGGAGCAGGGGCTCGGTGGCTTATCACGCAGGTGAGCGCGTGTCACCCCCCCTGGTGTCACTTGTCCCCGGTGGCTCCTTTTGTTTCCGCTTGTCCCCTCCGTCACCGCCCAAATGTCAGAGCCAGGCGCCTCCCGGGACCATTCCAGCCCTTTGGCCTCCTTTTCCTGGAATCCTTTCCCCATCCCAGCTGGCTCCGGGAGCCAACACAGCTGCACGGGGTGGTGCAGGGGGGAATGACGCACGTGTCCCCTGTCCCACGTTGTGTCCCCATGTCCCCGCAGACGACGGGAAGATTTTCCACGGCAGCGGCGTCGGGGACCCCTTCGGACCGCGCTGCTACAAGGGGGGACATCATGGGCTGCGGCATCATGTTCCCCCGCGACTACACCCTGGACAGCGAAGGTACCGCCGCGCTCGGGGGACAGGGGGGGACGACGGTGGCACCGTCCGCAGCGTCCCGGCACCCCCGCGTGTCCCCCAGGTGACAGGACGACGCGGGTGACGCGGCCGACACCAAGCCCAAGCCCCGCGGCGTCCGCAACGTCCTCTACCTGCACCACGAGGAGGAGGAGGACGATGAAGAGGAAGAGGAGGAGGAGGAGGAGGACATGGAGCAGGAGCACGAGGGCAGGAAGGTCGTGGTGAGAGCTGGGGAGGGGGGCGCGAATTGGACCCCCACAACCGCGTCGGGGTGTTGGGACACGGCTCGTCCCCATGTCCCCAACAGCCCGGTGGTGGTGGGGACAACAGGGGCTGCAGGCGGGGCAAATAGGGGTGAAAACACCCCCCTCCCCGGGTGTTTTCCCCCCCGTTGGGTGTTGTCCCCCCTCACCGGCTGTTTTCCGCCCCCGCCAGGTGTTTTTCACCCGCAACGGGAAGATCATCGGCAAGAAGGACGCGGCGGTGCCGGCCGGCGGTTACTTCCCCACCGTGGGGATGCTGAGCAGCGGCGAGAAGGTCAAGGTGGATCTGCACCCCCTGAGCGGCTGAGGGGTCCCCCTTGTCCCCGTTGTCCCTTGGGGTGTTGCGGGGAGGGGGGTACGCACCTAACACCCCCCCCTCCAGCTACAGTCTCTTCTCCCCCCCCAGTTTCAGGTTGAACTGGAGGGGCAGAGTCAAGCGTCCTCTTTACCCCCCGTTGTCACGCCGCTCGTGGTGTCACTGTCACCCCCCAATTTTGTGAATGTAAAACGCACCCCCCCCCCAATCCAAAGGGGCAGGACCCCCCCCCAAATCCTGGATACCCCCCCGGCGTGCACGGAAAGGAGGAGGCTCCGCTTCGTTTCTCCATTGGCATTTGCACATGGACAGGGAGGACATGGGGGGGCCCGTCCCCCCATCACGCTATAGCTCGGTGCCCCCCCATATCATATATATATATATTATATATATATTAGAGACGTCTGATTAAAGCTCATATAAATCCTTTCTTAGACAAAAATAGACTCTGCTTCGTTAGGGGGTGGCACTGGCTGCCGCCCTCCCCCTTGGTGGGGACACCCTGTGTGTCCCCCCCACCCCGCACACTGTCACCCCGGGGTGGGGACAGGAGCAGCCCTGTCCCCATTGGGGGTGGCCCTCACTTGCGGTGGGTGCCCAGCATGACCTTGGTGACGAAGGTGACGATGGCGGCGGCCGGCTGCTCGGGGTCCAGCTCGGCGAACACGTGGCACGCGTTGGCGCAGGGACCCTCCGGCTTCTTGGCCACGAAGCCGAAGATCCTGGCGGGAATGTGACATTGTTGGGACACACACACACACATGGAGGTGGCACCGGTCCCCAAAACAGGGACAAGCAGGTGGCACCGGGGACAACCCGCGCCGGTACTTACTTAGATGTGGTGCCATCCGGGTTCGCCCACCTGCGGGCACGGGGTCGTTAGCAGGGGGGTTAATTAGCCAGGTGTCCCCCGCCGATTGTCCCCGTCCCCCCCGTGGTACCTGCGGTCCTGGGGGTCTGTGCTGCAGTAGGTGACGTTGCCCCAGGGGTGACGCGAAGCCCATCCCGAGTGTCACCCTGTCCAGGGTGACACTGGGATGGGGTTGGTACCCTGGGGGTGATGGTACTTGGGGACGATGGTACCAAGGAGGGGTGACACTGGGGTGGTGGGGTTGGTACCCGGTGTATGATGGTACCTGGGGACGATGGTACCAAGGAGGGGTGACACTGGGGTGGTGGGGTTGGTACCCAGTGTATGATGGTACTTGGGGACGATGGTATCTAAGGAGGGTGACACTGGGGTGGTGGGGTTGGTACCCGGTTTATGATGGTACTTGGGGCCGGTGGTACCTAAGGAGAGGTGACACTGGGGTGGTGGGGTTTGTACCCTGTGGGTGATGATACTTGGGGACGATGGTACCTAAGGAGGGGTGACACTGGGGTGGGGGGGGGTGGTACCCTGTGGGTGGCAGTACTTGGGGACGATGGTACCAAGGAGGGGTGACACTGGGGTGGTGGGGTTGGTACTCTGTGGGTGATGGTACTTGGGGACGATGGTACCAAGGAGGGGTGACACTGGGGTGGTGGCGGTGGGGTTGGCACCCAGAGGGCGGTGGTACCCGGGGATGGTTGTACTTAAGGGCAGGTGACACTGGGTACACAGAGGGCAGCTGGGGCTGACAGCGCCCAGCAGGTGACACTCGGGGCTGCGTCACCCCAAGGCCGTGGACACCCGGTGCGCGGGGGGGTGACACTCACTTGCGCTGGCTGTCCGTGAGGGTGATGCCCTGCGCCGACACCTTGAAGTGGACGGTACAGGCGGACGCGCGCGGGCTGGCGCCCAGGACGGCGCCCGCGGCCTTGGCCACCGCCTGCGGCCCCGTCAGCGACTCCGTGTCCACGGAGCTCAGGTACAGCACGCTGCAGGCTGCCACGGGGCTGGCACCGGGATGGCCTGGCCCGGTGTCCCCATGTCCCTGTCCCCAGGTGTCCCCACCATCCCATTCTGGAACCCCCATCCTGGTATCCCCTCCATCCTTGTCCCCCTCATCCCCATGTGTCCCATTCTGGAACCCCCATCCTGGTATCTCCCCATTCCAGCATCCCCCCATCCCTGTCCCAATCCCCGTGTGCCCCCATCCCCATTCTGGACCCTCCATCCCAGTATCCCCCCATCCCTGTCCCAATCCTGATGTACCCCCACCATCCCATTCTGAAACCCCCATCCTGGTATCTCCCCATCCCAGCGTTCCCCCCATCCCTGTCCCAATCCCAACGTATCCCCACCTTCCCCATTCTGGAGCCCCATCCCGGTACCCCCCTACCCTGGCATCCCTGTCCCAATCCCCCTGTGTCCCCCTCTCCCCATTCTGGAGCCCCATCTCGGTGTCCCCCCAATGCTGGCATTCCCCCATCCCTGTCCCAATCCCAACGTATCCCCACCTTCCCCATTCCGGAGCCGCATCCCAGCATCCCCCCCCATCCCTATCCCAATCCCCCTGTGTCCCCCTCTCCCCATTCTGGAGCCCCATCCCTGTGTCCCCCCCATCCCGGTGTCCCCCCCATCCCTGTCCCAATTCCCCTGTGTCCCCGTCTCCCCAACCCGGTGTCCCCCCCATCCCGGTGTCCCCCCTCACCGGCTCCCTGGCGCAGCAGATCCGCGGCCGTGCTCATGTTGGGGGCCACGGGCACCTCCAGCCTCTGCTCCAGCGGGTCTGGAAATGAGAGGGGGGGTGGAAAACAGCCTGGACCCCCCCCCCACCAGGACACGACTCCCCCCCAAACCCCCCCGGCCTTGGGGAGGGCTCCCCATCCTCAAAGGACACGGGGGGTCCTGGATGAGGGGGGGACACCCCACATGTCCCCCGTGTTCCCCCTCACCTACCTCGGCTGGGGATGCGGAGGGCGCAGGGCAGGGAGATGGGGCTGATGGAGTGATGGAGCACCAGGGCGGGCAGGCTCCCTATGGGGGGGGAAGCGGTAAGGGGGGGGGCACCCCACATATCCCCCCCCGCCACCCCCCGGCTCCTCACCGAAATGGGGCTCCTTGGGGCAGCCCTTGATCTTCACCCCCCGCGGCCCCGTCTCGATGAGGAAGTGGCGGACGAGCTGCTCCTGGGGGTCCCCTGGGGACAAGGGACAGGGCTCTGCTGCCACCCACCTTAGTTTGGGGCATTGGGTGCTGGGGGGGGGACATGGGATACCCTGGAGGTGCTTTTGGGGAGGCACCGGGGACCGAGGGACGAGCTGCTCCTGGGGGTCCCCTGGGGACAAGGGACAGGGCTCTGCTGCCACCCCCCTTAGTTTGGGGCATTGGGATACCCTGGAGGTGCTTTTGGGGAGGCACTGGGGACCAAGGGACAAGCTGCTCCTGGGGGTCCCCTGGGGACAAGGGACAGGGCTCTGCGGCCACCCCCCTTAGTTTGGGGCATTGGGTGTTGGGACATGGGGTACCCTGGAGGTGCTTTTGGGGAGACACTGGGGACCAAGGGAGGTGCATTTGGGGACACGGGGAGGGCTTGGGGACACAGCGGGGAGCAAAGGGACGGGAGAAGGGCTCAAAGGCTCTGGGGACATCAGGGACCCCAGGGAGGTGCCCGGCTGCCCCCACGGGACGGGGGTGACGTGGGGCAGGGGGTGACGCGGGGCGGGGGGTGTCCCTTACCCTTGCTGTGGGTGACACAGTTCGGGGGTGGCGTGGCCACCTTCAGCGCCAGCCCGTAGGCGCCCTGGAAGGAGCTGCTGTCGCGGATGAGGAAGGCGCCCGGTTCCTCGGCCTTGAGCAGCGCGATGGCTGCGGGGGCGCGGGGTGAGCCCGGACGCCTGGGCCCCTCCGCAACCCCCCCGTCCCCCCCCCTGCAGCCCCTACCTTGCTCCCGCGAGAGGCCGGGTTTGTACCAGAACTTGGACGTGTCCTGCACGAAGGTGACGCTCCCGGGGCTCCCCGGGGGGTCCCCGCCCCACGGCTCGGGGTCCGCGGGGGGGCCCGGCGGGTGCCGCTTCTCGGGCAGGGGGGGCTGGGGGCCCGGGGGGCCGTCGTAGGCGGCGGCGGGGGGGAAGGCGGGGGTCGGGGAGCCCAGGGAGCCCCCGGCGCCGTCGGGGCTGTCGGGGGGCGGCTCGGGGCTACCGGGGCCCTCGGGGGTCCCGCGCCAGGGCCCCCCCTCGCCCGGGCTCCTTCGCTCTGTGGGGAGGAGGGGGGGAGGTCAGGGGGCTAGCAGCCCCCCCCCTCCGCTAGCCACGTCCCGCCAGCCCCCTATTTCCCTCCGCAGCCAATAGCGCCCCCGACACCCCAAATTAGCCCCTCTTTGACCATTGCCCCCCTCCCAGATCCCTCGAGCCTCCTTTGTGGCCACTAGCCCCCTCCCTACCCCTCATTAGCCGCTTTGTCAGCACTAGCCTCCCTCCCACCTTCATTAGCCCAATTAGTAGCCATTAATTACCCAATTTCCTTATTAGCACCTCTGCATCCTCCACCCTCATCAGTGGCCACTCCCAGCCCCCTATTAGCCCCTCTGCAGCCCCCAACCCACATTATCGCCCCGTGGCCACTAGCCACCCGCTCACCGCTGGGCACCCGCAGCGGCTCGGGCTGCCCGGGGATCCCGTAGCCATCGCGGGCTTCCAGCGCGAGCGCCTCGTAGCCCGGGGCCGCGGGGCCGCGGCGGCCGCAGCGGGGACAAGCGGCGACCTCGGCGGGTGGCGGCGGCGGCGCCTCCCGTTCCAAGCGCAGCCCGTAGAAGGCGGCGGCGGCGGCCGCGAGCTCCGGGCCGCGGCAGCGCGGGCAGGGGCAGCGCGGCCCGGGCTCCTCCGGCGGCTCCCGGGGCCCGCGGGGCCGCAGCCCCTCGGAGAGGGAGCGCTGCGCCCGCCGCCGCTCGGAGCCGCCGCCGCCGGCCTCGGCGGTGCCGTCCGCGCGCGCCCGCGCGGGGCCCGCGGAGCCCACGGGGCTGTAGGTGCCCACGGAGCTCCCGGGGCTGGCGGTGCCCACGGGGCTGTAGGTGCCCACGGAGCCCACGGGGCTGGCGGTGCCCACGGGGATAGCGGAGCCCACGGGGCTGGCGGTGCCCACGGAGCCCCCGGGGCTGGCGGTGCCCACGGGGATAGCGGAGCCCACGGGGATGGCGGTGCCCACGGAGCCCCCGGGGCTGGCGGTGCCCACGGGGCTGTAGGTGCCCACGGAGCCCACGGGGCTGGCGGTGCCCACGGGGATAGCGGAGCCCACGGGGATGGCGGTGCCCACGGGGCTGTAGGTGCCCACGGAGCCCCCGGGGCTGGCGGTGCTCACGGGGCCCCCGGTGCCCACGGAGCCCCCGGGGCTGGCGGTGCCCACGGGGATAGCGGAGCACACGGAGCCCCCGGTGCCCACGGAGCCCCCGGGGCTGTAGGTGCCCACGGAACCCCTGGGGCTGTAGGCGTCCACGGGGCCCCTGGTGCCCACGGAGCCCGTGAGGCTGTAGATGCCCACGGAACCTCCGGGGCTGGCGGTGGCCCCGGGGCTGTAGGTGCCCACGGGGCTCCCGGTGCCTATGGAACCCCCGGGGATGGCAGAACCCCCGGGGCTGTAGGTGCCTACGGAGCCCCCGGGGCTGGCGGAGCACCCGGTGCCCACGGAACCCCCGGGTAGGGTGATGCCCACGGAGCTCCCGGGGCTGTAGGTGACCACGGAACCCCCGGGGCTGGTGGAGCCCCCGGGACCGGCAGTGCCCACGGAGCCCCCGGGGCCGGCGGTGGCCCCGGGGCTGGCGGAGCCCGCGGGCCGGTAGCCGGCGCGGGCCGGGGGCCGCTCCTCGCCCTCGGGGGGCCTCACGCCGAAGCCGCCCAGCAGCAGCTCGAGCTCGCGGCGCTCGGCGGCCGTCGGGGGCGGCGGGCGGCACCGCGGGGCGGCGGCGGCTCCGGTGTCATCGGGGGGTCCCGTAGCCACCCAGGGGGGCCCGGTGGCCGCGCGGGCGCTCGGCTGCTTCTGCACGCGGGCGTAGGGGCTGCCGTCCAGCGGCCCCAGCGTGTGCGGGAGCTCTGCGGGCGGCAGGGCGAGCGCTCAGGGCTAGGGGCGACCCCAGGGTGCGATGCCCCTTTCCCCCCAAAACCCAGGGTGCTGCGGAGGGGCCCAGGCGTCCGGGCGGGCGGCAGGGCGAGCGCTCAGGGCTAGGGGCGACCCCAGGGTGCGATGCCCCTTCCCACCCCCAAAAAATCCAGGGTGCTGCGGAGGGGCCCAGGCGTCCGGGCGGGCGGCAGGGCGAGCGCTCAGGGCTAGGGGCAACCCCAGGGTGCGATGCCCCTTTCCCCAAAAAAATCCAGGGTGCTGCGGAGGGGCCCAGGCGTCCGGGCAGGCGGCAGGGCGAGCGCTCAGGGCTAGGGGCAACCCCAGGGTGCGATGCCCCTTCCCACCCCCCCAAAAATCCAGGGTGCTGCGGAGGGGCCCAGGCGTCCGGGCGGGCGCTACCTTCCAGGCTGTCCTCGTGGTGCACATTGAAGCCCTCGTAGGAGTCCCAGCGCACGGCCGGCTCCGAGATGCTGTAGTCCACGGTGACGCTCGGGCTGTTGCGGACGCTGTCCCAGCCTGCGGGGGGGTATTTTTAAGGTGCCTGGACCCCCTTGTTGGGGGGTAACACGGATGCTCCCCGCTCCCTTCTCACCTTTGATCTTCTCGGGGCTGGAGGAGAAGACGAACTCCACGCTGGCCTCGAAGGGGAAGCGTTCATCTGCGGGGGGCAATGGGGAGATGGGGGGCACGTGGGGGTGCAGGGACCCCCTCCCCACGGCTGCGCAGCCCCTGCTGCCCCTCCTCACCTTGCCAGGCCTCGTCGAGCTCGTCCTTGCCGAACCAGAGCTGGGCGCCGTGCACGGTGCACGTGTGGAACTGCACGCGGAAGACGCCGGCGCGCTCGGCGCTGCGGCTCTGCTTGTGGTAGCATTTCACCTGTGGAAGTGGGAACACAGCGAGGAGGGGGGGTCACACATGCAATGCACACGCGTGTGCACGGCCCCACGCATGCTCACGTGCACCCCGGTGCATCCATGCACACAAACCCGTGAGCGTGTGCATGACCCCCCATCATTTGCACACACGTCCCCCCATTGCACCCCCCCCATCATTTGGGGGGGTTCCCCCCATTGCACCTATGCACCAAGCCGCCCCCTCCGCATTTGTCCCCGCTCACCATCACGTCCCCCTTCAGCAGCAGGGCCGGCTCCAGGGTGATGCAGAGGCTCTGGGTGCCCGATGTGCTGCTGCGGGTGCAGGGGACAGGGCTGAGGGCTGCAGGGGGGGGTCCCTGCACCCCCTCTTGCCTCCCCCCCAGCTCGTACTCACTAGACGCCCGAGGTGTAGACGAGCTGCATGGACTGGTAGATCTTGAGGAAGGGCTGGAAGGCTGCGGGGGGCAGAGGGGCATCGGCTCTGCATGGAGCAGGGGCTCGCGCGGCGTGTGCCCCCCTCCACGTGCAAGCAGCCCCAACGTGCGAGCGCCCTTGCACGGGCAGCCGCCGCACACGGGCGCCTCTGCAGCAGCACGGGGCCAGCAGCCTTGCACGAGCGCCGGCAGCCTTGCACGAGCACGTGGCTTAGCAGGAGCACGAGGCTTTGCACAAGCACGTGGCTTTGCACAAGCACGTGGCTTTGCACACGCACATGGCTTTGCACAAGCATGAGGCTTTGCACGAGCACGAGGCTTTGCACGCACACAAGGCTTTGCATGTGCACGAGGCTTTGCATGTGCACGAGGCTTTGCATGTGCACGAGGCTTTGCACAAGCACATGGCTTTGCACGTGCACGAGGCTTTGCACGAGCATGTGGCTTTGCATGCACACAAGGCTTTGCATGCGCACAAGGCTTTGCATGTGCACGAGGCTTTGCACAAGCACGTGGCTTTGCACGTGCATGAGGCTTTGCACGTGCACAAGGTTTTGCACAAGCACGAGGCTTTGCACGTGCATGAGGCTTTGCACGTGCACAAGGCTTTGCACATGAATGAGGCTTTGCATGTGCACGTGGCTTTGCACAAGCATGTGGCTTTGCACAAGCACGAGGCTTTGCACGAGCACAAGGTTTTGCACGAGCACGAGGCTTTGCACATGAATGAGGCTTTGCATGCGCACGAGGCTTTGCACGAGCACGAGGCTTTGCACGAACACAAGGCTTTGCACGAGCACGAGGCTTTGCACAAGCATGTGACTTTGCACGTGCACGTGGCTTTGCACATGCATGAGCCTTTGCACAAGCATGTGGCTTTGCACGAGCCCCCCACGAACACGGCGCCGCACCGGTGCCCTCGCACGCGCGGAGCCTCTCGCACGCGCTTTCCCCCGCGGATCCCCCCCGGCTCGGGGCGGTGGTGGCGCCGCGCGGGGCACTCACGGGCGCCGGGCTCGAAGCCGGGCAGGGCGGGCACCAGGACGTGGTGCAGGAACAGGGGGCTGCTGTTCATCTTGATGCTCCCCGAGAGCAGCCCGCTGAAGTAGCTGATGTACCTGGGGGGGCAGGAGGGGGGAGCTGAGCACCCTGCCCCCCCCGGGGCCTCATTGCACCCCCCAGCACCCCACAACCCCCCCCCAGCATCCCACAACACCCCCCCAGCACCCAACAGCCTCCCCGGGACCCAACAGCCCCCCCGGGACCCCACAACCCGCTCAGCACCTACAACCCCCCCCCCAGCACCCCACAACTCGCCCAGCACCCATCAACCCCCCCAGCATCCAACAACCCCCCCGGGACCCAGCACCCCCCCGGCACCCACAACCCCCCAAGCACCCCACAACCTGCCCAGCACCCACCAACCCCCCCGGCATCCAACAATCCCCCGGCACCCAACACCCCCCCAAACACCCACCAAACCGCCCCCCCAGCACCCACCAACCCCCCACCCCGGCACCCACAACACCCCCAAGCACCCAACAACCCTCCTAGCATCCTACAACCCCCCCAGCACCCAACAACCCCCCAAGCACCCACAATCCCCCCCCCCAGCATCCCACAACCCCCCCAGCACCCAACAACCTTCCCAGCACCCAACAACCCCCCCAAGCACCCAACAACCCCCCCAAGCACCCACAATCCCCCCCCCAGCACCCAACAACCCCCCCAAGTACCTCCCCCCCAGCACCCACCAACCCCCCCAGGATCCCACCAACCCCCCCCAGCACCCACCAACCCCCCCAGCACCCTCCACCGTCCCCCACGGCTCCCCCCGCCGCCCTCGGGCTGTGCGTGGGGGGCACCCAAAGGGGGTCCCTGTCCCCCCGCCCCGGTGTCCCTGTCACCCACCTCCTCTGCGAGGGCTGCAGCGCCGGGGCCGCCTTCTCCTCGCAGAACTTGCGCATGGTCAGGGTGCCCAGCGCCTGGTCGGCACTTTGGGGGGGGGGGGTCAGTGCACCCATCCCCTGTAACCCCTCCGGACCCCCCAGAGCCACCCCGGACCCCCCGGACCCCCCAGAGCCACCCTGAACCCTCCAGAGCCACCCTGGACCCCCCAGAGCCACCCCGGACCCCCCGGACCCCTCCAGAGCCACCCCGGACCCCCCAGACCCCCCAGAGCCACTCTGGACCCCCTGGACCCCCTAGAGCCACTCCGGACCCCCCAGGCACCCCCAGAGCCACCCTGAACCTCCTGGACCCCCCCAGAGCCACCCCGGACCCCCCAGACCCCCCCAGAGCCACCCTGCACCCCTCAGAGCCACCCCGAACCCCCCGGACCCCCCCAGAGCCACCCCGGACCCCCCAGACCCCCCAGAGCCACCCTGGACCCCCCCAGAGCCACCCCGAACCCCCCGGACCCCCCCAGAGCCACCCTGGACCCCCCAGAGCCACCCCGGACCCCTCAGAGCCACCCCGAACCCCCCGGATCCCCCAGAGCCACCCTGGACCCCCAAGAGCCACCCCGAACCCCCCAGACCCCCCAGAGCCACCCTGGACCCCCAAGAGCCACCCCGAACCCCCCGGACCCCCCAGAGCCCCCAGAGCCACCCCGAAACCCCCAGGCACCCCCAGGTCCCTCGTGTCCCCCCCAGCCCCCTATACTGCCCCCATGGCCCCCCCATCCCCACCCTATACTGCCCCTTGGCCCCTCCCCGCCCCAGACCCTCCACCCCCCTCAATGTCCCCGACATATATATATATGTCCCCAACACACACACACACATATATATATATATATAGCCCCCCATACCTGGCCGAGATCTTGCTGTAGTGCATATAGGCTGCCACGATGACGCCCGTCTTGCCCTTGCTGCCCTGATGGGGGGGGGGAACCACGGAGGGGGTGTCAGGGCCCCCCACCATGTCCCTGACACCCCCCCGTCCCTGACACCCCACTGTGTCCCTGACACTCCCCCCGTGTCCCCGACACCCCCCCCCATGTCCTCAACACCCCCTGTGTCCCCGAAACCCCTCGTGTCTCCGACTCCCCCCCATGTCCCCAACACCTCCACCGTGTTCCAAACAGCCCCCTTGTGTCCCCGACACCCCCCCGTCCCTGACACCCCCCCTGTGTCCCCAATACCCCCCCCGTGTCCCCAACACCCCGCCATGTCCCCAACACTGCCCCGTTTCCCCGACACCCCCCCCATGTCCCCGACACCCCCTCCCATGTCCTTGGCCCCCCCACCGTGTCCCCGACACCCCCCCGTGTCCCTGACACCCCTCCCATGTCCCCAACACCCCTCCCATGTCCCCAACACCCTCCCTGTCCCCAACACCCCCCCATGTCCCTGACACCCCCCCCCATGTCCCCGACACCCCCCCGTGTCCCCAACCCCACCGTGTCCCTGACACCCCTCCGTGTCCCTGACACCCCCCTCCCCGTGTCCCCGACACCCCCTCCCATGTCCCCTACACCCCCCCGTGTCCCCAACACCCCCTGTATCTCCAACAGCCCCCCGTGTCCCCAACCCCCCACAGTGTCCCCAGCACCCCCCGTGTCCCCAACCCGCCGTGTCCCCACCTTGCAGTGCAGCACGGCCACGTGCTGGGGGTGCGCGCGCAGCCACCCCTCCATGGCCTTGCACACGGAGCACAGCTTGTCCAGGGGCGGCGCGTGCAGCTCCGGCCACCCAAAATCCTGCACCTTTACGGGGACCCGGGGGTGTCCCCACACGGTGTCGGCACCCTGGGGACACCCCCCGGGTCCCCGCGTCACCCTGGGGTTGAGGCGGGCGATGTCGCGGCGCTTCTCGGACAGGTTGAAGAGCTGCAGGGCAGGACGGGGAGGATGAGGAGGACGCGGGGAGCACGGGGACAGCCCTGTCACCGTGTCCCCTCCTCGCACCATGTACTTGTCCTGGTGGCGGGACGTGAGCATGAGGGCCACCTCGCGCAGGTGCGCGCGGAAGCGGCCCTCGGCCAGCGCCGCGGGGAAGGACACGGCGATGATGCGCTCGGTCACGTAGGTGACGTCCGCGTCCAGGTGCCGCTCCATGACCCGCTCCAGGCTAAAGCTCCTGCGGGAAGGGAATTGCATCCATCCTCCCCTTCCCACGGCCTCCAGCAGCATTGCACCCATCCGGGGGGATACAGCACCCAAACTGGAGTATTGCACCCCCCTGCCAGCACCGTGCACCCATCCTGTGGGGTAGCACCCACTGGGGAGGTAGCACCCATCCCGGAGTGTTGCATCCCGTCCCAGGAGCATTGCATTCCATCCCGGAGCATTGCACCCTGCCTGGAGTGCTGCATCCCATCCCTGGAGCATTGCACCCATCCTGGAGCATTGCATCCCATCCCGGAGCATTGCATCCCATCCCAGAGCATTGCATCCCGTCCAGGATCATTGCACCCATCCTGGGGTGCTGCATCCCATCCCCAGAGCATTGCACCCCCCTGAGGCGCTGAATCCCACCCCACTTCCAAAGCACCCGCCCTGTGGGATATAGCACCCACTATAGATGGGGACGTAGCACCCATCCTGGAGTGCTGCATCCCATCCCAGGAG
>NW_028289667.1:0-131792 GCF_059628265.1 Tinamus guttatus | reverse complement strand
CACAAAGCGTGCGCAGCACGAGTCTTGGCACAGCAGAACACTTCCTTTGGCATGCCCTTTGCAGCCTCACTCCAAACGGGGCTCTCCGCTTCATCCATCCCCTGACTCCATACTAGCACCAACGGGCTGCTAAAGCGTTTCGCAGAAAACACCAAGGAACCTGTTTCTCACTCCAACCACAAAGCGTGCGCAGCACGAGTCTTGGCACAGCAGAACACTTCCCTTGGCATGCCCTTTGCAGCCTCACTCCAAACGGGGCTCTCCGCTTCATCCAGCCCCTGACTCCATACTAGCACCAACGGGCTGCTAAAGCGTTTCGCAGAAAACACCAAGGAACCTGTTTCTCACTCCAACCACAAAGCGTGCGCAGCACGAGTCTTGGCACAGCAGAACACTTCCCTTGGCATGCCCTTTGCAGCCTCACTCCAAACGGGGCTCTCCGCTTCATCCAGCCCCTGACTCCATACTAGCACCAACGGGCTGCTAAAGCGTTTCGCAGAAAACACCAAGGAACCTGTTTCTCACTCCAACCACAAAGCGTGCGCAGCACGAGTCTTGGCACAGCAGAACACTTCCCTGGCATGCCCTTTGCAGCCTCACTCCAAACGGGGCTCTCCGCTTCATCCATCCCCTGACTCCATACTAGCACCAACGGGCTGCTAAAGCGTTTCGCAGAAAACACCAAGGAACCTGTTTCTCACTCCAACCACAAAGCGTGCGCAGCACGAGTCTTGGCACAGCAGAACACTTCCTTTGGCATGCCCTTTGCAGCCTCACTCCAAACGGGGCTCTCCGCTTCATCCAGCCCTTCACTCCATACCAGCACCAACGGGCTGCTAAAGCGTTTCGCAGAAAACACCAAGGAACCTGTTTCTCACTCCAACCACAAAGCGTGCGCAGCACGAGTCTTGGCACAGCAGAACACTTCCCTTGGCATGCCCTTTGCAGCCTCACTCCAAACGGGGCTCTCCGCTTCATCCAGCCCCTGACTCCATACTAGCACCAACGGGCTGCTAAAGCGTTTCGCAGAAAACACCAAGGAACCTGTTTCTCACTCCAACCACAAAGCGTGCGCAGCACGAGTCTTGGCACAGCAGAACACTTCCCTTGGCATGCCCTTTGCAGCCTCACTCCAAACGGGGCTCTCCGCTTCATCCATCCCCTGACTCCATACTAGCACCAACGGGCTGCTAAAGCGTTTCGCAGAAAACACCAAGGAACCTGTTTCTCACTCCAACCACAAAGCGTGCGCAGCACGAGTCTTGGCACAGCAGAACACTTCCCTTGGCATGCCCTTTGCAGCCTCACTCCAAACGGGGCTCTCCGCTTCATCCAGCCCCTGACTCCATACTAGCACCAACGGGCTGCTAAAGCGTTTCGCAGAAAACACCAAGGAAGCTGTTTCTCACTCCAACCACAAAGCGTGCGCAGCACGAGTCTTGGCACAGCAGAACACTTCCCTTGGCATGCCCTTTGCAGCCTCACTCCAAACGGGGCTCTCCGCTTCATCCATCCCCTGACTCCATACTAGCACCAACGGGCTGCTAAAGCGTTCCGCAGAAAACACCAAGGAACCTGTTTCTCACTCCAACCACAAAGCGTGCGCAGCACGAGTCTTGGCACAGCAGAACACTTCCCTTGGCATGCCCTTTGCAGCCTCACTCCAAACGGGGCTCTCCGCTTCATCCATCCCCTGACTCCATACCAGCACCAACAGGCTGCTAAAGCGTTTCGCAGAAAACACCAAGGAACCTGTTTCTCACTCCAACCACAAAGCGTGCGCAGCACGAGTCTTGGCACAGCAGAACACTTCCCTTGGCATGCCCTTTGCAGCCTCACTCCAAACGGGGCTCTCCGCTTCATCCAGCCCCTGACTCCATACTAGCACCAACGGGCTGCTAAAGCGTTTCGCAGAAAACACCAAGGAAGCTGTTTCTCACTCCAACCACAAAGCGTGCGCAGCACGAGTCTTGGCACAGCAGAACACTTCCCTTGGCATGCCCTTTGCAGCCTCACTCCAAACGGGGCTCTCCGCTTCATCAATCCCCTAACTCCATACTAGCACCAACGGGCTGCTAAAGCGTTTCGCAGAAAACACCAAGGAACCTGTTTCTCACTCCAACCACAAAGCGTGCGCAGCACGAGTCTTGGCACAGCAGAACACTTCCCTTGGCATGCCCTTTGCAGCCTCACTCCAAACGGGGCTCTCCGCTTCATCCATCCCCTAACTCCATTACTAGCACCAACGGGCTGCTAAAGCGTTTCGCAGAAAACACCAAGGAACCTGTTTCTCACTCCAACCACAAAGCGTGCGCAGCACGAGTCTTGGCACAGCAGAACACTTCCTTTGGCATGCCCTTTGCAGCCTCACTCCAAACGGGGCTCTCCGCTTCATCCAGCCCTTCACTCCATACCAGCACCAACGGGCTGCTAAAGCGTTTCGCAGAAAACACCAAGGAACCTGTTTCTCACTCCAACCACAAAGCGTGCGCAGCACGAGTCTTGGCACAGCAGAACACTTCCCTTGGCATGCCCTTTGCAGCCTCACTCCAAACGGGGCTCTCCGCTTCATCCATCCCCTGACTCCATACTAGCACCAACGGGCTGCTAAAGCGTTTCGCAGAAAACACCAAGGAACCTGTTTCTCACTCCAACCACAAAGCGTGCGCAGCACGAGTCTTGGCACAGCAGAACACTTCCCCTGGCATGCCCTTTGCAGCCTCACTCCAAACGGGGCTCTCCGCTTCATCCATCCCCTGACTCCATACTAGCACCAACGGGCTGCTAAAGCGTTTCGCAGAAAACACCAAGGAACCTGTTTCTCACTCCAACCACAAAGCGTGCGCAGCACGAGTCTTGGCACAGCAGAACACTTCCTTTGGCATGCCCTTTGCAGCCTCACTCCAAACGGGGCTCTCCGCTTCATCCAGCCCTTCACTCCATACCAGCACCAACGGGCTGCTAAAGCGTTTCGCAGAAAACACCAAGGAACCTGTTTCTCACTCCAACCACAAAGCGTGCGCAGCACGAGTCTTGGCACAGCAGAACACTTCCCTTGGCATGCCCTTTGCAGCCTCACTCCAAACGGGGCTCTCCGCTTCATCCAGCCCCTGACTCCATACTAGCACCAACGGGCTGCTAAAGCGTTTCGCAGAAAACACCAAGGAACCTGTTTCTCACTCCAACCACAAAGCGTGCGCAGCACGAGTCTTGGCACAGCAGAACACTTCCCTTGGCATGCCCTTTGCAGCCTCACTCCAAACGGGGCTCTCCGCTTCATCCATCCCCTGACTCCATACTAGCACCAACGGGCTGCTAAAGCGTTTCGCAGAAAACACCAAGGAACCTGTTTCTCACTCCAACCACAAAGCGTGCGCAGCACGAGTCTTGGCACAGCAGAACACTTCCCTTGGCATGCCCTTTGCAGCCTCACTCCAAACGGGGCTCTCCGCTTCATCAATCCCCTAACTCCATTACTAGCACCAACGGGCTGCTAAAGCGTTTCGCAGAAAACACCAAGGAACCTGTTTCTCACTCCAACCACAAAGCGTGCGCAGCACGAGTCTTGGCACAGCAGAACACTTCCCTTGGCATGCCCTTTGCAGCCTCACTCCAAACGGGGCTCTCCGCTTCATCCATCCCCTGACTCCATACTAGCACCAACGGGCTGCTAAAGCGTTCCGCAGAAAACACCAAGGAACCTGTTTCTCACTCCAACCACAAAGCGTGCGCAGCACGAGTCTTGGCACAGCAGAACACTTCCCTTGGCATGCCCTTTGCAGCCTCACTCCAAACGGGGCTCTCCGCTTCATCCATCCCCTGACTCCAAACCAGCACCAACGGGCTGCTAAAGCGTTTCGCAGAAAACACCAAGGAACCTGTTTCTCACTCCAACCACAAAGCGTGCGCAGCACGAGTCTTGGCACAGCAGAACACTTCCCTTGGCATGCCCTTTGCAGCCTCACTCCAAACGGGGCTCTCCGCTTCATCAATCCCCTAACTCCATACTAGCACCAACGGGCTGCTAAAGCGTTTCGCAGAAAACACCAAGGAACCTGTTTCTCACTCCAACCACAAAGCGTGCGCAGCACGAGTCTTGGCACAGCAGAACACTTCCCTTGGCATGCCCTTTGCAGCCTCACTCCAAACGGGGCTCTCCGCTTCATCCATCCCCTAACTCCATTACTAGCACCAACGGGCTGCTAAAGCGTTTCGCAGAAAACACCAAGGAACCTGTTTCTCACTCCAACCACAAAGCGTGCGCAGCACGAGTCTTGGCACAGCAGAACACTTCCTTTGGCATGCCCTTTGCAGCCTCACTCCAAACGGGGCTCTCCGCTTCATCCAGCCCTTCACTCCATACCAGCACCAACGGGCTGCTAAAGCGTTTCGCAGAAAACACCAAGGAACCTGTTTCTCACTCCAACCACAAAGCGTGCGCAGCACGAGTCTTGGCACAGCAGAACACTTCCCTTGGCATGCCCTTTGCAGCCTCACTCCAAACGGGGCTCTCCGCTTCATCCATCCCCTGACTCCATACTAGCACCAACGGGCTGCTAAAGCGTTTCGCAGAAAACACCAAGGAACCTGTTTCTCACTCCAACCACAAGGCGTGCGCAGCACGAGTCTTGGCACAGCAGAACACTTCCCTTGGCATGCCCTTTGCAGCCTCACTCCAAACGGGGCTCTCCGCTTCATCCATCCCCTGACTCCATACTAGCACCAACGGGCTGCTAAAGCGTTTCGCAGAAAACACCAAGGAACCTGTTTCTCACTCCAACCACAAAGCGTGCGCAGCACGAGTCTTGGCACAGCAGAACACTTCCCTTGGCATGCCCTTTGCAGCCTCACTCCAAACGGGGCTCTCCGCTTCATCCAGCCCCTGACTCCATACTAGCACCAACGGGCTGCTAAAGCGTTTCGCAGAAAACACCAAGGAACCTGTTTCTCACTCCAACCACAAAGCGTGCGCAGCACGAGTCTTGGCACAGCAGAACACTTCCCTTGGCATGCCCTTTGCAGCCTCACTCCAAACGGGGCTCTCCGCTTCATCCAGCCCCTGACTCCATACTAGCACCAACGGGCTGCTAAAGCGTTTCGCAGAAAACACCAAGGAACCTGTTTCTCACTCCAACCACAAAGCGTGCGCAGCACGAGTCTTGGCACAGCAGAACACTTCCCTTGGCATGCCCTTTGCAGCCTCACTCCAAACGGGGCTCTCCGCTTCATCCAGCCCCTGACTCCATACTAGCACCAACGGGCTGCTAAAGCGTTTCGCAGAAAACACCAAGGAACCTGTTTCTCACTCCAACCACAAAGCGTGCGCAGCACGAGTCTTGGCATAGCAGAACACTTCCCCTGGCATGCCCTTTGCAGCCTCACTCCAAACGGGGCTCTCCGCTTCATCCATCCCCTGACTCCATACTAGCACCAACGGGCTGCTAAAGCGTTTCGCAGAAAACACCAAGGAACCTGTTTCTCACTCCAACCACAAAGCGTGCGCAGCACGAGTCTTGGCACAGCAGAACACTTCCCTTGGCATGCCCTTTGCAGCCTCACTCCAAACGGGGCTCTCCGCTTCATCCATCCCCTGACTCCATACTAGCACCAACGGGCTGCTAAAGCGTTTCGCAGAAAACACCAAGGAACCTGTTTCTCACTCCAACCACAAAGCGTGCGCAGCACGAGTCTTGGCACAGCAGAACACTTCCCTTGGCATGCCCTTTGCAGCCTCACTCCAAACGGGGCTCTCCGCTTCATCAATCCCCTAACTCCATTACTAGCACCAACGGGCTGCTAAAGCGTTTCGCAGAAAACACCAAGGAACCTGTTTCTCACTCCAACCACAAAGCGTGCGCAGCACGAGTCTTGGCACAGCAGAACACTTCCCTTGGCATGCCCTTTGCAGCCTCACTCCAAACGGGGCTCTCCGCTTCATCCATCCCCTGACTCCATACTAGCACCAACGGGCTGCTAAAGCGTTCCGCAGAAAACACCAAGGAACCTGTTTCTCACTCCAACCACAAAGCGTGCGCAGCACGAGTCTTGGCACAGCAGAACACTTCCCTTGGCATGCCCTTTGCAGCCTCACTCCAAACGGGGCTCTCCGCTTCATCCATCCCCTGACTCCATACCAGCACCAACGGGCTGCTAAAGCGTTTCGCAGAAAACACCAAGGAACCTGTTTCTCACTCCAACCACAAAGCGTGCGCAGCACGAGTCTTGGCACAGCAGAACACTTCCCTTGGCATGCCCTTTGCAGCCTCACTCCAAACGGGGCTCTCCGCTTCATCAATCCCCTAACTCCATACTAGCACCAACGGGCTGCTAAAGCGTTTCGCAGAAAACACCAAGGAACCTGTTTCTCACTCCAACCACAAAGCGTGCGCAGCACGAGTCTTGGCACAGCAGAACACTTCCCTTGGCATGCCCTTTGCAGCCTCACTCCAAACGGGGCTCTCCGCTTCATCCATCCCCTAACTCCATTACTAGCACCAACGGGCTGCTAAAGCGTTTCGCAGAAAACACCAAGGAACCTGTTTCTCACTCCAACCACAAAGCGTGCGCAGCACGAGTCTTGGCACAGCAGAACACTTCCCTTGGCATGCCCTTTGCAGCCTCACTCCAAACGGGGCTCTCCGCTTCATCCATCCCCTGACTCCATACTAGCACCAACGGGCTGCTAAAGCGTTCCGCAGAAAACACCAAGGAACCTGTTTCTCACTCCAACCACAAAGCGTGCGCAGCACGAGTCTTGGCACAGCAGAACACTTCCCTTGGCATGCCCTTTGCAGCCTCACTCCAAACGGGGCTCTCCGCTTCATCCATCCCCTGACTCCATACTAGCACCAACGGGCTGCTAAAGCGTTTCGCAGAAAACACCAAGGAACCTGTTTCTCACTCCAACCACAAAGCGTGCGCAGCACGAGTCTTGGCACAGCAGAACACTTCCTTTGGCATGCCCTTTGCAGCCTCACTCCAAACGGGGCTCTCCGCTTCATCCATCCCCTGACTCCATACCAGCACCAACGGGCTGCTAAAGCGTTTCGCAGAAAACACCAAGGAACCTGTTTCTCACTCCAACCACAAAGCGTGCGCAGCACGAGTCTTGGCACAGCAGAACACTTCCCTTGGCATGCCCTTTGCAGCCTCACTCCAAATGGGGCTCTCCGCTTCATCCATCCCCTGACTCCATACTAGCACCAACGGGCTGCTAAAGCGTTTCGCAGAAAACACCAAGGAACCTGTTTCTCACTCCAACCACAAAGCGTGCGCAGCACGAGTCTTGGCACAGCAGAACACTTCCTTTGGCATGCCCTTTGCAGCCTCACTCCAAATGGGGCTCTCCGCTTCATCCTGCCCTTCACTCCATACCAGCACCAACGGGCTGCTAAAGCGTTTCGCAGAAAACACCAAGGAACCTGTTTCTCACTCCAACCACAAAGCGTGCACAGCACGAGTCTTGGCACAGCAGAACACTTCCCTTGGCATGCCCTTTGCAGCCTCACTCCAAACGGGGCTCTCCGCTTCATCCATCCCCTGACTCCATACTAGCACCAACGGGCTGCTAAAGCGTTTCGCAGAAAACACCAAGGAACCTGTTTCTCACTCCAACCACAAAGCGTGCGCAGCACGAGTCTTGGCACAGCAGAACACTTCCCTTGGCATGCCCTTTGCAGCCTCACTCCAAACGGGGCTCTCCGCTTCATCAATCCCCTAACTCCATACTAGCACCAACGGGCTGCTAAAGCGTTTCGCAGAAAACACCAAGGAACCTGTTTCTCACTCCAACCACAAAGCGTGCGCAGCACGAGTCTTGGCACAGCAGAACACTTCCCTTGGCATGCCCTTTGCAGCCTCACTCCAAACGGGGCTCTCCGCTTCATCCAGCCCCTGACTCCATACTAGCACCAACGGGCTGCTAAAGCGTTTCGCAGAAAACACCAAGGAACCTGTTTCTCACTCCAACCACAAAGCGTGCGCAGCACGAGTCTTGGCACAGCAGAACACTTCCCTTGGCATGCCCTTTGCAGCCTCACTCCAAACGGGGCTCTCCGCTTCATCCAGCCCTTGACTCCATACCAGCACCAACGGGCTGCTAAAGCGTTTCGCAGAAAACACCAAGGAACCTGTTTCTCACTCCAACCACAAAGCGTGCGCAGCACGAGTCTTGGCACAGCAGAACACTTCCCTTGGCATGCCCTTTGCAGCCTCACTCCAAACGGGGCTCTCCGCTTCATCCAGCCCCTGACTCCATACTAGCACCAACGGGCTGCTAAAGCGTTTCGCAGAAAACACCAAGGAACCTGTTTCTCACTCCAACCACAAAGCGTGCGCAGCACGAGTCTTGGCACAGCAGAACACTTCCCTTGGCATGCCCTTTGCAGCCTCACTCCAAACGGGGCTCTCCGCTTCATCCAGCCCCTGACTCCATACTAGCACCAAGGGGCTGCTAAAGCGTTTCGCAGAAAACACCAAGGAACCTGTTTCTCACTCCGACCACAAAGCGTGCGCAGCACGAGTCTTGGCACAGCAGAACACTTCCCCTGGCATGCCCTTTGCAGCCTCACTCCAAACGGGGCTCTCCGCTTCATCCAGCCCCTGACTCCATACTAGCACCAACGGGCTGCTAAAGCGTTCCGCAGAAAACACCAAGGAACCTGTTTCTCACTCCAACCACAAAGCGTGCGCAGCACGAGTCTTGGCACAGCAGAACACTTCCCTTGGCATGCCCTTTGCAGCCTCACTCCAAATGGGGCTCTCCGCTTCATCCATCCCCTGACTCCATACTAGCACCAACGGGCTGCTAAAGCGTTTCGCAGAAAACACCAAGGAACCTGTTTCTCACTCCAACCACAAAGCGTGCGCAGCACGAGTCTTGGCACAGCAGAACACTTCCTTTGGCATGCCCTTTGCAGCCTCACTCCAAACGGGGCTCTCCGCTTCATCCAGCCCTTCACTCCATACCAGCACCAACGGGCTGCTAAAGCGTTTCGCAGAAAACACCAAGGAACCTGTTTCTCACTCCAACCACAAAGCGTGCGCAGCACGAGTCTTGGCACAGCAGAACACTTCCCTTGGCATGCCCTTTGCAGCCTCACTCCAAACGGGGCTCTCCGCTTCATCCAGCCCCTGACTCCATACTAGCACCAACGGGCTGCTAAAGCGTTTCGCAGAAAACACCAAGGAACCTGTTTCTCACTCCAACCACAAAGCGTGCGCAGCACGAGTCTTGGCACAGCAGAACACTTCCCTTGGCATGCCCTTTGCAGCCTCACTCCAAACGGGGCTCTCCGCTTCATCCAGCCCCTGACTCCATACTAGCACCAACGGGCTGCTAAAGCGTTTCGCAGAAAACACCAAGGAACCTGTTTCTCACTCCAACCACAAAGCGTGCGCAGCACGAGTCTTGGCACAGCAGAACACTTCCCTTGGCATGCCCTTTGCAGCCTCACTCCAAACGGGGCTCTCCGCTTCATCCAGCCCCTGACTCCATACTAGCACCAACGGGCTGCTAAAGCGTTTCGCAGAAAACACCAAGGAACCTGTTTCTCACTCCGACCACAAAGCGTGCGCAGCACGAGTCTTGGCACAGCAGAACACTTCCCCTGGCATGCCCTTTGCAGCCTCACTCCAAACGGGGCTCTCCGCTTCATCCAGCCCCTGACTCCATACTAGCACCAACGGGCTGCTAAAGCGTTTCGCAGAAAACACCAAGGAACCTGTTTCTCACTCCAACCACAAAGCGTGCGCAGCACGAGTCTTGGCACAGCAGAACACTTCCCTTGGCATGCCCTTTGCAGCCTCACTCCAAACGGGGCTCTCCGCTTCATCCAGCCCTTGACTCCATACCAGCACCAACGGGCTGCTAAAGCGTTTCGCAGAAAACACCAAGGAACCTGTTTCTCACTCCAACCACAAAGCGTGCGCAGCACGAGTCTTGGCACAGCAGAACACTTCCCTTGGCATGCCCTTTGCAGCCTCACTCCAAACGGGGCTCTCCGCTTCATCCATCCCCTGACTCCATACTAGCACCAACGGGCTGCTAAAGCGTTTCGCAGAAAACACCAAGGAACCTGTTTCTCACTCCAACCACAAAGCGTGCGCAGCACGAGTCTTGGCACAGCAGAACACTTCCCTTGGCATGCCCTTTGCAGCCTCACTCCAAACGGGGCTCTCCGCTTCATCCAGCCCCTGACTCCATACTAGCACCAACGGGCTGCTAAAGCGTTTCGCAGAAAACACCAAGGAACCTGTTTCTCACTCCAACCACAAAGCGTGCGCAGCACGAGTCTTGGCACAGCAGAACACTTCCCTTGGCATGCCCTTTGCAGCCTCACTCCAAACGGGGCTCTCCGCTTCATCCAGCCCCTGACTCCATACTAGCACCAACGGGCTGCTAAAGCGTTTCGCAGAAAACACCAAGGAACCTGTTTCTCACTCCAACCACAAAGCGTGCGCAGCACGAGTCTTGGCACAGCAGAACACTTCCCTTGGCATGCCCTTTGCAGCCTCACTCCAAACGGGGCTCTCCGCTTCATCCAGCCCCTGACTCCATACTAGCACCAACGGGCTGCTAAAGCGTTTCGCAGAAAACACCAAGGAACCTGTTCCTCACTCCAACCACAAAGCGTGCGCAGCACGAGTCTTGGCACAACAGAACACTTCCCTTGGCATGCCCTTTGCAGCCTCACTCTAAACGGGGCTCTCCGCTTCATCCATCCCCTGACTCCATACTAGCACCAACGGGCTGCTAAAGCGTTTCGCAGAAAACACGAACGAACCTGTTTCTCACTCCAACCACAAAGCATGCGCAGCACGAGTCTTGGCACAGCAGAACACTTCCCTTGGCATGCCCTTTGCAGCCTCACTCCAAACGGGGCTCTCCGCTTCATCCAGCCCCTGACTCCATACTAGCACCAACGGGCTGCTAAAGCGTTTCGCAGAAAACACCAACGAACCTGTTTCTCACTCCAACCACAAAGCGTGCGCAGCACGAGTCTTGGCACAGCAGAACACTTCCCTTGGCATGCCCTTTGCAGCCTCACTCCAAACGGGGCTCTCCGCTTCATCCAGCCCCTGACTCCATACTAGCACCAACGGGCTGCTAAAGCGTTTCGCAGAAAACACCAAGGAACCTGTTTCTCACTCCAACCACAAAGCGTGCGCAGCACGAGTCTTGGCACAGCAGAACACTTCCCTTGGCATGCCCTTTGCAGCCTCACTCCAAACGGGGCTCTCCGCTTCATCCAGCCCCTGACTCCATACTAGCACCAACGGGCTGCTAAAGCGTTTCGCAGAAAACACCAAGGAACCTGTTTCTCACTCCAACCACAAAGCGTGCGCAGCACGAGTCTTGGCACAGCAGAACACTTCCCTTGGCATGCCCTTTGCAGCCTCACTCCAAACGGGGCTCTCCGCTTCATCCATCCCCTGACTCCATACTAGCACCAACGGGCTGCTAAAGCGTTTCGCAGAAAACACCAAGGAACCTGTTTCTCACTCCAACCACAAAGCGTGCGCAGCACGAGTCTTGGCACAGCAGAACACTTCCCTTGGCATGCCCTTTGCAGCCTCACTCCAAACGGGGCTCTCCGCTTCATCCAGCCCCTGACTCCATACTAGCACCAACGGGCTGCTAAAGCGTTTCGCAGAAAACACCAAGGAACCTGTTTCTCACTCCAACCACAAAGCGTGCGCAGCACGAGTCTTGGCACAGCAGAACACTTCCCTTGGCATGCCCTTTGCAGCCTCACTCCAAACGGGGCTCTCCGCTTCATCCAGCCCCTGACTCCATACTAGCACCAACGGGCTGCTAAAGCGTTTCGCAGAAAACACCGAGGAACCTGTTTCTCACTCCAACCACAAAGCGTGCGCAGCACGAGTCTTGGCACAGCAGAACACTTCCCTTGGCATGCCCTTTGCAGCCTCACTCCAAACGGGGCTCTCCGCTTCATCCATCCCCTAACTCCATACTAGCACCAACGGGCTGCTAAAGCGTTTCGCAGAAAACACCAAGGAACCTGTTTCTCACTCCAACCACAAAGCGTGCGCAGCACGAGTCTTGGCACAGCAGAACACTTCCCTTGGCATGCCCTTTGCAGCCTCACTCCAAACGGGGCTCTCCGCTTCATCCATCCCCTAACTCCATACTAGCACCAACGGGCTGCTAAAGCGTTTCGCAGAAAACACCAACGAACCTGTTTCTCACTCCAACCACAAAGCGTGCGCAGCACGAGTCTTGGCACAGCAGAACACTTCCCTTGGCATGCCCTTTGCAGCCTCACTCCAAACGGGGCTCTCCGCTTCATCCATCCCCTAACTCCATACTAGCACCAAGGGGCTGCTAAAGCGTTTCGCAGAAAACACCAAAGAACCTGTTTCTCACTCCAACCACAAAGCGTGCGCAGCACGAGTCTTGGCACAGCAGAACACTTCCCTTGGCATGCCCTTTGCAGCCTCACTCCAAACGGGGCTCTCCGCTTCATCCAGCCCCTGACTCCATACTAGCACCAACGGGCTGCTAAAGCGTTTCGCAGAAAACACGAACGAACCTGTTTCTCACTCCAACCACAAAGCGTGCGCAGCACGAGTCTTGGCACAGCAGAAACACTTCCTTGGCATGCCCTTTGCAGCCTCACTCCAAACGGGGCTCTCCGCTTCATCCATCCCCTGACTCCATACTAGCACCAACGGGCTGCTAAAGCGTTTCGCAGAAAACACCAAGGAACCTGTTTCTCACTCCAAGCACAAAGCGTGCGCACCATGAGTCTTGGCACAGCAAAACACTTCCTTTGGCATGCCCTTTGCAGCCTCACTCCAAACGGGGCTCTCCGCTTCATCCATCCCCTGACTCCATACTAGCACCAACGGGCTGCTAAAGCGTTTCGCAGAAAACACCAAGGAACCTGTTTCTCACTCCAAGCACAAAGCGTGCGCAGCACGAGTCTTGGCACAGCAAAACACTTCCTTTGGCATGCCCTTTGCAGCCTCACTCCAAACGGGGCTCTCCGCTTCATCCATCCCCTGACTCCATACTAGCACCAACGGGCTGCTAAAGCGTTTCGCAGAAAACACCAAGGAACCTGTTTCTCACTCCAAGCACAAAGCGTGCGCAGCACGAGTCTTGGCACAGCAAAACACTTCCTTTGGCATGCCCTTTGCAGCCTCACTCCAAACGGGTCTCTCCGCTTCATCCATCCCCTGACTCCATACTAGCACCAACGGGCTGCTAAAGCGTTTCGCAGAAAACACCAAGGAACCTGTTTCTCACTCCAAGCACAAAGCGTGCGCAGCACGAGTCTTGGCACAGCAAAACACTTCCTTTGGCATGCCCTTTGCAGCCTCACTCCAAACGGGGCTCTCCGCTTCATCCATCCCCTGACTCCATACTAGCACCAACGGGCTGCTAAAGCGTTTCGCAGAAAACACCAAGGAACCTGTTTCTCACTCCAAGCACAAAGCGTGCGCAGCACGAGTCTTGGCACAGCAGAACACTTCCCTTGGCATGCCCTTTGCAGACTCACTCCAAACGGGGCTCTCCGCTTCATCCATCCCCTGACTCCATACTAGCACCAACGGGCTGCTAAAGCGTTTCGCAGAAAACACCAAGGAACCTGTTTCCCACTCCAACCACAAAGCGTGCGCAGCACGAGTCTTGGCACAGCAAAACACTTCCTTTGGCATGCCCTTTGCAGCCTCACTCCAAACGGGGCTCTCCGCTTCATCCATCCCCTGACTGCATACTAGCACCAACGGGCTGCTAAAGCGTTTCGCAGAAAACACCAAGGAACCTGTTTCTCACTCCAAGCACAAAGCGTGCGCAGCACGAGTCTTGGCACAGCAGAACACTTCCCTTGGCATGCCCTTTGCAGCCTCACTCCAAACGGGGCTCTCCGCTTCATCCATCCCCTGACTCCATACTAGCACCAACAGGCTGCTAAAGCGTTTCGCAGAAAACACCAAGGAACCTGTTTCTCACTCCAAGCACAAAGCGTGCGCAGCACGAGTCTTGGCACAGCAGAACACTTCCTTTGGCATGCCCTTTGCAGCCTCACTCCAAACGGGGCTCTCCGCTTCATCCATCCCCTGACTCCATACTAGCACCAACGGGCTGCTAAAGCGTTTCGCAGAAAACACCAAGGAACCTGTTTCTCACTCCAAGCACAAAGCGTGCGCAGCACGAGTCTTGGCACAGCAAAACACTTCCTTTGGCATGCCCTTTGCAGCCTCACTCCAAACGGGGCTCTCCGCTTCATCCATCCCCTGACTCCATACTAGCACCAACGGGCTGCTAAAGCGTTTCGCAGAAAACACCGAGGAACCTGTTTCTCACTCCAAGCACAAAGCGTGCGCAGCACGAGTCTTGGCACAGCAAAACACTTTTCTTGACATGCCCTTTGCAGCCTCACTCCAAACGGGGCTCTCCGCTTCATCCATCCCCTGACTCCATACTAGCACCAACGGGCTGCTAAAGCGTTTCGCAGAAAACACCGAGGAACCTGTTTCTCACTCCAAGCACAAAGCGTGCGCAGCACGAGTCTTGGCACAGCAAAACACTTCCTTTGGCATGCCCTTTGCAGCCTCACTCCAAACGGGGCTCTCCGCTTCATCCATCCCCTGACTCCATACTAGCACCAACGGGCTGCTAAAGCGTTTCGCAGAAAACACCAAGGAACCTGTTTCTCACTCCAACCACAAAGCGTGCGCAGCACGAGTCTTGGCACAGCAGAACACTTCCCTTGGCATGCCCTTTGCAGCCTCACTCCAAACGGGGCTCTCCGCTTCATCCATCCCCTGACTCCATACTAGCACCAACGGGCTGCTAAAGCGTTTCGCAGAAAACACCAAGGAACCTGTTTCTCACTCCAAGCACAAAGCGTGCGCAGCACGAGTCTTGGCACAGCAAAACACTTCCTTTGGCATGCCCTTTGCAGCCTCACTCCAAACGGGGCTCTCCGCTTCATCCATCCCCTGACTCCATACTAGCACCAACGGGCTGCTAAAGCGTTTCGCAGAAAACACCAAGGAACCTGTTTCTCACTCCAAGCACAAAGCGTGCGCACCATGAGTCTTGGCACAGCAAAACACTTCCTTTGGCATGCCCTTTGCAGCCTCACTCCAAACGGGGCTCTCCGCTTCATCCATCCCCTGACTCCATACTAGCACCAACGGGCTGCTAAAGCGTTTCGCAGAAAACACCAAGGAACCTGTTTCTCACTCCAAGCACAAAGCGTGCGCAGCACGAGTCTTGGCACAGCAAAACACTTCCTTTGGCATGCCCTTTGCAGCCTCACTCCAAACGGGTCTCTCCGCTTCATCCATCCCCTGACTCCATACTAGCACCAACGGGCTGCTAAAGCGTTTCGCAGAAAACACCAAGGAACCTGTTTCTCACTCCAAGCACAAAGCGTGCGCAGCACGAGTCTTGGCACAGCAAAACACTTCCTTTGGCATGCCCTTTGCAGCCTCACTCCAAACGGGGCTCTCCGCTTCATCCATCCCCTGACTCCATACTAGCACCAACGGGCTGCTAAAGCGTTTCGCAGAAAACACCAAGGAACCTGTTTCTCACTCCAAGCACAAAGCGTGCGCAGCACGAGTCTTGGCACAGCAGAACACTTCCCTTGGCATGCCCTTTGCAGACTCACTCCAAACGGGGCTCTCCGCTTCATCCATCCCCTGACTCCATACTAGCACCAACGGGCTGCTAAAGCGTTTCGCAGAAAACACCAAGGAACCTGTTTCTCACTCCAAGCACAAAGCGTGCGCAGCACGAGTCTTGGCACAGCAGAACACTTCCTTTGGCATGCCCTTTGCAGCCTCACTCCAAACGGGGCTCTCCGCTTCATCCATCCCCTGACTCCATACTAGCACCAACGGGCTGCTAAAGCGTTTCGCAGAAAACACCAAGGAACCTGTTTCTCACTCCAAGCACAAAGCGTGCGCAGCACGAGTCTTGGCACAGCAAAACACTTCCTTTGGCATGCCCTTTGCAGCCTCACTCCAAACGGGGCTCTCCGCTTCATCCATCCCCTGACTCCATACTAGCACCAACGGGCTGCTAAAGCGTTTCGCAGAAAACACCAAGGAACCTGTTTCTCACTCCAAGCACAAAGCGTGCGCAGCACGAGTCTTGGCACAGCAAAACACTTTTCTTGACATGCCCTTTGCAGCCTCACTCCAAACGGGGCTCTCCGCTTCATCCATCCCCTGACTCCATACTAGCACCAACGGGCTGCTAAAGCGTTTCGCAGAAAACACCGAGGAACCTGTTTCTCACTCCAAGCACAAAGCGTGCGCAGCACGAGTCTTGGCACAGCAAAACACTTCCTTTGGCATGCCCTTTGCAGCCTCACTCCAAACGGGGCTCTCCGCTTCATCCATCCCCTGACTCCATACTAGCACCAACGGGCTGCTAAAGCGTTTCGCAGAAAACACCAAGGAACCTGTTTCTCACTCCAAGCACAAAGCGTGCGCAGCACGAGTCTTGGCACAGCAGAACACTTCCCTTGGCATGCCCTTTGCAGCCTCACTCCAAACGGGGCTCTCCGCTTCATCCATCCCCTGACTCCATACTAGCACCAACGGGCTGCTAAAGCGTTTCGCAGAAAACACCGAGGAACCTGTTTCTCACTCCAAGCACAAAGCGTGCGCAGCACGAGTCTTGGCACAGCAAAACACTTCCTTTGGCATGCCCTTTGCAGCCTCACTCCAAACGGGGCTCTCCGCTTCATCCATCCCCTGACTCCATACTAGCACCAACGGGCTGCTAAAGCGTTTCGCAGAAAACACCAAGGAACCTGTTTCTCACTCCAAGCACAAAGCGTGCGCAGCACGAGTCTTGGCACAGCAGAACACTTCCCTTGGCATGCCCTTTGCAGCCTCACTCCAAACGGGTCTCTCCGCTTCATCCATCCCCTGACTCCATACTAGCACCAACGGGCTGCTAAAGCGTTTCGCAGAAAACACCAAGGAACCTGTTTCTCACTCCAACCACAAAGCGTGCGCAGCACGAGTCTTGGCACAGCAAAACACTTCCTTTGGCATGCCCTTTGCAGCCTCACTCAAAACGGGGCTCTCCGCTTCATCCATCCCCTGACTGCATACTAGCACCAACGGGCTGCTAAAGCGTTTCGCAGAAAACACCAAGGAACCTGTTTCTCACTCCAAGCACAAAGCGTGCGCAGCACGAGTCTTGGCACAGCAAAACACTTCCTTTGGCATGCCCTTTGCAGCCGCACTGCAAACGGGGCTCTCTGCTTCATCCATCCCCTGACTCCATACTAGCACCAACGGGCTGCTAAAGCGTTTCGCAGAAAACACCAAGGAACCTGTTTCTCACTCCAAGCACAAAGCGTGCGCAGCACGAGTCTTGGCACAGCAGAAACACTTCCTTTGGCATGCCCTTTGCAGCCTCACTCCAAACGGGGCTCTCTGCTTCATCCATCCCCTGACTCCATAATAGCACCAACGGGCTGCTAAAGCGTTTCGCAGAAAACACCAAGGAACCTGTTTCTCACTCCAACCACAAAGCGTGCGCAGCACGAGTCTTGGCACAGCAAAACACTTCCTTTGGCATGCCCTTTGCAGCCTCACTCAAAACGGGGCTCTCCGCTTCATCCATCCCCTGACTGCATACTAGCACCAACGGGCTGCTAAAGCGTTTCGCAGAAAACACCAAGGAACCTGTTTCTCACTCCAAGCACAAAGCGTGCGCAGCACGAGTCTTGGCACAGCAGAACACTTCCTTTGGCATGCCCATTGCAGCCTCACTCTAAACGGGGCTCTCCGCTTCATCCATCCCCTGACTCCATACTAGCACCAACGGGCTGCTAAAGCGTTTCGCAGAAAACACCAAGGAACCTGTTTCTCACTCCAAGCACAAAGCGTGCGCAGCACGAGTCTTGGCACAGCAAAACACTTCCTTTGGCATGCCCTTTGCAGCCTCACTCAAAACGGGGCTCTCCGCTTCATCCATCCCCTGACTCCATACTAGCACCAACGGGCTGCTAAAGCGTTTCGCAGAAAACACCAAGGAACCTGTTTCTCACTCCAAGCACAAAGCGTGCGCAGCACGAGTCTTGGCACAGCAAAACACTTCCTTTGGCATGCCCTTTGCAGCCTCACTCCAAACGGGGCTCTCCGCTTCATCCATCCCCTGACTCCATACTAGCACCAACGGGCTGCTAAAGCGTTTCGCAGAAAACACCAAGGAACCTGTTTCTCACTCCAAGCACAAAGCGTGCGCAGCACGAGTCTTGGCACAGCAAAACACTTCCTTTGGCATGCCCTTTGCAGCCTCACTCCAAACGGGGCTCTCCGCTTCATCCATCCCCTGACTCCATACTAGCACCAACGGGCTGCTAAAGCGTTTCGCAGAAAACACCAAGGAACCTGTTTCTCACTCCAACCACAAAGCGTGCACAGCACGAGTCTTGGCACAGCAAAACACTTTTCTTGACATGCTCTTTGCAGCCTCACTCCAAACGGGGCTCTCCGCTTCATCCATCCCCTGACTCCATACTAGCACCAACGGGCTGCTAAAGCGTTTCGCAGAAAACACCAAGGAACCTGTTTCTCACTCCAAGCACAAAGCGTGCGCAGCACGAGTCTTGGCACAGCAAAACACTTCCTTTGGCATGCCCTTTGCAGCCTCACTCCAAACGGGGCTCTCCGCTTCATCCATCCCCTGACTCCATACTAGCACCAACGGGCTGCTAAAGCGTTTCGCAGAAAACACCAAGGAACCTGTTTCTCACTCCAACCACAAAGCGTGCGCAGCACGAGTCTTGGCACAGCAAAACACTTCCTTTGGCATGCCCTTTGCAGCCTCACTCAAAACGGGGCTCTCCGCTTCATCCATCCCCTGACTCCATACTAGCACCAACGGGCTGCTAAAGCGTTTCACAGAAAACACCAAGGAACCTGTTTCTCACTCCAAGCACAAAGCGTGCGCAGCACGAGTCTTGGCACAGCAAAACACTTCCTTTGGCATGCCCTTTGCAGCCTCACTCCAAACGGGGCTCTCCGCTTCATCCATCCCCTGACTCCATACTAGCACCAACGGGCTGCTAAAGCGTTTCGCAGAAAACACCAAGGAACCTGTTTCTCACTCCAAGCACAAAGCGTGCGCAGCACGAGTCTTGGCACAGCAAAACACTTCTTTTGGCATGCCCTTTGCAGCCTCACTCCAAACGGGGCTCTCCGCTTCATCCATCCCCTGACTCCATACTAGCACCAACGGGCTGCTAAAGCGTTTCGCAGAAAACACCAAGGAACCTGTTTCTCACTCCAAGCACAAAGCGTGCGCAGAACGAGTCTTGGCACAGCAAAACACTTCCTTTGGCATGCCCTTTGCAGCCTCACTCCAAACGGGGCTCTCCGCTTCATCCATCCCCTGACTCCATACTAGCACCAACGGGCTGCTAAAGCGTTTCGCAGAAAACACCAAGGAACCTGTTTCTCACTCCAAGCACAAAGCGTGCGCAGCACGAGTCTTGGCACAGCAAAACACTTTTCTTGACATGCCCTTTGCAGCCTCACTCCAAACGGGGCTCTCCGCTTCATCCATCCCCTGACTGCATACTAGCACCAACGGGCTGCTAAAGCGTTTCGCAGAAAACACCAAGGAACCTGTTTCTCACTCCAAGCACAAAGCGTGCGCAGCACGAGTCTTGGCACAGCAAAACACTTCCTTTGGCATGCCCTTTGCAGCCTCACTCCAAACGGGGCCCTCCGCTTCATCCATCCCCTGACTCCATACTAGCACCAACGGGCTGCTAAAGCGTTTCGCAGAAAACACCAAGGAACCTGTTTCTCACTCCAACCACAAAGCGTGCGCAGCACGAGTCTTGACACAGCAAAACACTTCCCTTGGCATGCCCTTTGCAGCCTCACTCCAAACGGGGCTCTCCGCTTCATCCATCCCCTGACTCCATACTAGCACCAACGGGCTGCTAAAGCGTTTCGCAGAAAACACCAAGGAACCTGTTTCTCACTCCAAGCACAAAGCGTGTGCAGCTCGAGTCTTGGCACAGCAAAACACTTCCTTTGGCATGCCCTTTGCAGCCTCACTCCAAACGGGGCTCTCCGCTTCATCCATCCCCTGACTCCATACTAGCACCAACGGGCTGCTAAAGCGTTTCGCAGAAAACACCAAGGAACCTGTTTCTCACTCCAAGCACAAAGCGTGCGCAGCACGAGTCTTGGCACAGCAAAACACTTCCTTTGGCATGCCCTTTGCAGCCTCACTCCAAACGGGGCTCTCCGCTTCATCCATCCCCTGACTGCATACTAGCACCAACGGGCTGCTAAAGCGTTTCGCAGAAAACACCAAGGAACCTGTTTCTCACTCCAAGCACAAAGCGTGCGCAGCACGAGTCTTGGCACAGGAGAACACTTCCCTTGGCATGCCCTTTGCAGCCTCACTCCAAACGGGGCTCTCCGCTTCATCCATCCCCTGACTCCATACTAGCACCAACGGGCTGCTAAAGCGTTTCGCAGAAAACACCAAGGAACCTGTTTCTCACTCCAACCACAAAGCGTGCGCAGCACGAGTCTTGGCACAGCAAAACACTTCCTTTGGCATGCCCTTTGCAGCCGCACTCCAAACGGGGCTCTCTGCTTCATCCATCCCCTGACTCCATACTAGCACCAACGGGCTGCTAAAGCGTTTCGCAGAAAACACCAAGGAACCTGTTTCTCACTCCAACCACAAAGCGTGCGCAGCACGAGTCTTGGCACAGCAAAACACTTCCTTTGGCATGCCCTTTGCAGCCTCACTCCAAACGGGGCTCTCCGCTTCATCCATCCCCTGACTGCATACTAGCACCAACGGGCTGCTAAAGCGTTTCGCAGAAAACACCAAGGAACCTGTTTCTCACTCCAAGCACAAAGCGTGCGCAGCACGAGTCTTGGCACAGCAGAACACTTCCTTTGGCATGCCCTTTGCAGCCTCACTCCAAACGGGGCTCTCCGCTTCATCCATCCCCTGACTGCATACTAGCACCAACGGGCTGCTAAAGCGTTTCGCAGAAAACACCAAGGAACCTGTTTCTCACTCCAACCACAAAGCGTGCGCAGCACGAGTCTTGGCACAGCAGAACACTTCCCTTGGCATGCCCTTTGCAGCCTCACTCCAAACGGGGCTCTCCGCTTCATCCATCCCCTGACTCCATACTAGCACCAACGGGCTGCTAAAGCGTTTCGCAGAAAACACCAAGGAACCTGTTTCTCACTCCAACCACAAAGCGTGCGCAGCACGAGTCTTGGCACAGCAAAACACTTCCTTTGGCATGCCCTTTGCAGCCGCACTCCAAACGGGGCTCTCTGCTTCATCCATCCCCTGACTCCATACTAGCACCAACGGGCTGCTAAAGCGTTTCACAGAAAACACCAAGGAACCTGTTTCTCACTCCAAGCACAAAGCGTGCGCAGCACGAGTCTTGGCACAGCAGAACACTTCCTTTGGCATGCCCTTTGCAGCCTCACTCCAAACGGGTCTCTCTGCTTCATCCATCCCCTGACTCCATAATAGCACCAACGGGCTGCTAAAGCGTTTCGCAGAAAACACCAAGGAACCTGTTTCTCACTCCAAGCACAAAGCGTGCGCAGCACGAGTCTTGGCACAGCAAAACACTTCCTTTGGCATGCCCTTTGCAGCCTCACTCCAAACGGGGCTCTCCGCTTCATCCATCCCCTGACTCCATACTAGCACCAACGGGCTGCTAAAGCGTTTCGCAGAAAACACCAAGGAACCTGTTTCTCACTCCAAGCACAAAGCGTGCGCAGCACGAGTCTTGGCACAGCAGAACACTTCCTTTGGCATGCCCGTTGCAGCCTCACTCCAAACGGGGCTCTCCGCTTCATCCATCCCCTGACTCCATACTAGCACCAACGGGCTGCTAAAGCGTTTCGCAGAAAACACCAAGGAACCTGTTTCTCACTCCAAGCACAAAGCGTGCGCAGCACGAGTCTTGGCACAGCAAAACACTTCCTTTGGCATGCCCTTTGCAGCCGCACTGCAAACGGGGCTCTCTGCTTCATCCATCCCCTGACTCCATACTAGCACCAACGGGCTGCTAAAGCGTTTCGCAGAAAACACCAAGGAACCTGTTTCTCACTCCAAGCACAAAGCGTGCGCAGCACGAGTCTTGGCACAGCAGAACACTTCCTTTGGCATGCCCTTTGCAGCCTCACTCCAAACGGGGCTCTGTGCTTCATCCATCCCCTGACTCCATAATAGCACCAACGGGCTGCTAAAGCGTTTCGCAGAAAACAGCAAGGAACCTGTTTCTCACTCCAAGCACAAAGCGTGCGCAGCACGAGTCTTGGCACAGCAAAACACTTCCTTTGGCATGCCCTTTGCAGCCTCACTCCAAACGGGGCTCTCCGCTTCATCCATCCCCTGACTGCATACTAGCACCAACGGGCTGCTAAAGCGTTTCGCAGAAAACACCAAGGAACCTGTTTCTCACTCCAAGCACAAAGCGTGCGCAGCACGAGTCTTGGCACAGCAAAACACTTCCTTTGGCATGCCCTTTGCAGCCTCACTCCAAACGGGGCTCTCCGCTTCATCCATCCCCTGACTCCATACTAGCACCAACGGGCTGCTAAAGCGTTTCGCAGAAAACACCAAGGAACCTGTTTCTCACTCCAAGCACAAAGCGTGCGCAGCACGAGTCTTGGCACAGCAAAACACTTCCTTTGGCATGCCCTTTGCAGCCTCACTCCAAACGGGGCTCTCCGCTTCATCCATCCCCTGACTCCATACTAGCACCAACGGGCTGCTAAAGCGTTTCGCAGAAAACACCAAGGAACCTGTTTCTCACTCCAAGCACAAAGCGTGCGCAGCACGAGTCTTGGCACAGCAAAACACTTTTCTTGACATGCTCTTTGCAGCCTCACTCCAAACGGGGCTCTCCGCTTCATCCATCCCCTGACACTATACTAGCACCAACGGGCTGCTAAAGCGTTTCGCAGAAAACACCAAGGAACCTGTTTCTCACTCCAAGCACAAAGCGTGTGCAGCTCGAGTCTTGGCACAGCAAAACACTTCCTTTGGCATGCCCTTTGCAGCCTCACTCCAAACGGGTCTCTCCGCTTCATCCATCCCCTGACTCCATACTAGCACCAACGGGCTGCTAAAGCGTTTCGCAGAAAACACCAAGGAACCTGTTTCTCACTCCAACCACAAAGCGTGCGCAGCACGAGTCTTGGCACAGCAAAACACTTCCTTTGGCATGCCCTTTGCAGCCTCACTCCAAACGGGGCTCTCCGCTTCATCCATCCCCTGACTGCATACTAGCACCAACGGGCTGCTAAAGCGTTTCGCAGAAAACACCAAGGAACCTGTTTCTCACTCCAACCACAAAGCGTGCGCAGCACGAGTCTTGGCACAGCAGAACACTTCCTTTGGCATGCCCTTTGCAGCCTCACTCCAAACGGGGCTCTCCGCTTCATCCATCCCCTGACTGCATACTAGCACCAACGGGCTGCTAAAGCGTTTCGCAGAAAACACCAAGGAACCTGTTTCTCACTCCAACCACAAAGCGTGCGCAGCACGAGTCTTGGCACAGCAGAACACTTCCCTTGGCATGCCCTTTGCAGCCTCACTCCAAACGGGTCTCTCCGCTTCATCCATCCCCTGACTCCATACTAGCACCAACGGGCTGCTAAAGCGTTTCGCAGAAAACACCAAGGAACCTGTTTCTCACTCCAACCACAAAGCGTGCGCAGCACGAGTCTTGGCACAGCAAAACACTTCCTTTGGCATGCCCTTTGCAGCCGCACTCCAAACGGGGCTCTCTGCTTCATCCATCCCCTGACTCCATACTAGCACCAACGGGCTGCTAAAGCGTTTCACAGAAAACACCAAGGAACCTGTTTCTCACTCCAAGCACAAAGCGTGCGCAGCACGAGTCTTGGCACAGCAGAACACTTCCTTTGGCATGCCCTTTGCAGCCTCACTCCAAACGGGTCTCTCTGCTTCATCCATCCCCTGACTCCATAATAGCACCAACGGGCTGCTAAAGCGTTTCGCAGAAAACACCAAGGAACCTGTTTCTCACTCCAAGCACAAAGCGTGCGCAGCACGAGTCTTGGCACAGCAAAACACTTCCTTTGGCATGCCCTTTGCAGCCTCACTCCAAACGGGGCTCTCCGCTTCATCCATCCCCTGACTGCATACTAGCACCAACGGGCTGCTAAAGCGTTTCGCAGAAAACACCAAGGAACCTGTTTCTCACTCCAAGCACAAAGCGTGCGCAGCACGAGTCTTGGCACAGCAGAACACTTCCTTTGGCATGCCCGTTGCAGCCTCACTCCAAACGGGGCTCTCCGCTTCATCCATCCCCTGACTCCATACTAGCACCAACGGGCTGCTAAAGCGTTTCGCAGAAAACACCAAGGAACCTGTTTCTCACTCCAAGCACAAAGCGTGCGCAGCACGAGTCTTGGCACAGCAAAACACTTCCTTTGGCATGCCCTTTGCAGCCGCACTGCAAACGGGGCTCTCTGCTTCATCCATCCCCTGACTCCATACTAGCACCAACGGGCTGCTAAAGCGTTTCGCAGAAAACACCAAGGAACCTGTTTCTCACTCCAAGCACAAAGCGTGCGCAGCACGAGTCTTGGCACAGCAGAACACTTCCTTTGGCATGCCCTTTGCAGCCTCACTCCAAACGGGGCTCTCTGCTTCATCCATCCCCTGACTCCATAATAGCACCAACGGGCTGCTAAAGCGTTTCGCAGAAAACAGCAAGGAACCTGTTTCTCACTCCAACCACAAAGCGTGCGCAGCACGAGTCTTGGCACAGCAAAACACTTCCTTTGGCATGCCCTTTGCAGCCTCACTCAAAACGGGGCTCTCCGCTTCATCCATCCCCTGACTCCATACTAGCACCAACGGGCTGCTAAAGCGTTTCGCAGAAAACACCAAGGAACCTGTTTCTCACTCCAAGCACAAAGCGTGCGCAGCACGAGTCTTGGCACAGCAGAACACTTCCTTTGGCATGCCCGTTGCAGCCTCACTCCAAACGGGGCTCTCCGCTTCATCCATCCCCTGACTCCATACTAGCACCAACGGGCTGCTAAAGCGTTTCGCAGAAAACACCAAGGAACCTGTTTCTCACTCCAAGCACAAAGCTTGCGCAGCACGAGTCTTGGCACAGCAAAACACTTTTCTTGACATGCTCTTTGCAGCCTCACTCCAAACGGGGCTCTCCGCTTCATCCATCCCCTGACTCCATACTAGCACCAACGGGCTGCTAAAGCGTTTCGCAGAAAACACCAAGGAACCTGTTTCTCACTCCAAGCACAAAGCGTGCGCAGCACGAGTCTTGGCACAGCAAAACACTTCCTTTGGCATGCCCTTTGCAGCCTCACTCAAAATGGGGCTCTCCGCTTCATCCATCCCCTGACTCCATACTAGCACCAACGGGCTGCTAAAGCGTTTCGCAGAAAACACCAAGGAACCTGTTTCTCACTCCAAGCACAAAGCGTGCGCAGCACGAGTCTTGGCACAGCAAAACACTTCCTTTGGCATGCCCTTTGCAGCCTCACTCCAAACGGGGCTCTCCGCTTCATCCATCCCCTGACTCCATACTAGCACCAACGGGCTGCTAAAGCGTTTCGCAGAAAACACCAAGGAACCTGTTTCTCACTCCAAGCACAAAGCGTGCGCAGCACGAGTCTTGGCACAGCAAAACACTTTTCTTGACATGCCCTTTGCAGCCTCACTCCAAACGGGGCTCTCCGCTTCATCCATCCCCTGACTCCATACTAGCACCAACGGGCTGCTAAAGCGTTTCGCAGAAAACACCAAGGAACCTGTTTCTCACTCCAAGCACAAAGCGTGCGCAGCACGAGTCTTGGCACAGCAAAACACTTCCTTTGGCATGCCCTTTGCAGCCTCACTCCAAACGGGGCTCTCCGCTTCATCCATCCCCTGACTCCATACTAGCACCAACGGGCTGCTAAAGCGTTTCGCAGAAAACACCAAGGAACCTGTTTCTCACTCCAAGCACAAAGCGTGCGCAGCACGAGTCTTGGCACAGCAAAACACTTCCTTTGGCATGCCCTTTGCAGCCTCACTCCAAACGGGGCTCTCCGCTTCATCCATCCCCTGACTCCATACTAGCACCAACGGGCTGCTAAAGCGTTTCGCAGAAAACACCAAGGAACCTGTTTCTCACTCCAACCACAAAGCGTGCGCAGCACGAGTCTTGGCACAGCAAAACACTTCCTTTGGCATGCCCTTTGCAGCCTCACTCCAAACGGGGCTCTCCGCTTCATCCATCCCCTGACTCCATACTAGCACCAACGGGCTGCTAAAGCGTTTCGCAGAAAACACCAAGGAACCTGTTTCTCACTCCAAGCACAAAGCGTGCGCAGCACGAGTCTTGGCACAGCAAAACACTTCCTTTGGCATGCCCTTTGCAGCCTCACTCCAAACGGGGCTCTCCGCTTCATCCATCCCCTGACTCCATACTAGCACCAACGGGCTGCTAAAGCGTTTCGCAGAAAACACCAAGGAACCTGTTTCTCACTCCAAGCACAAAGCGTGTGCAGCTCGAGTCTTGGCACAGCAAAACACTTCCTTTGGCATGCCCTTTGCAGCCTCACTCCAAACGGGTCTCTCCGCTTCATCCATCCCCTGACTCCATACTAGCACCAACGGGCTGCTAAAGCGTTTCGCAGAAAACACCAAGGAACCTGTTTCTCACTCCAAGCACAAAGCGTGCGCAGCACGAGTCTTGGCACAGCAAAACACTTCCTTTGGCATGCCCTTTGCAGCCGCACTCCAAACGGGGCTCTCTGCTTCATCCATCCCCTGACTCCATACTAGCACCAACGGGCTGCTAAAGCGTTTCGCAGAAAACACCAAGGAACCTGTTTCTCACTCCAAGCACAAAGCGTGCACAGCACGAGTCTTGGCACAGCAGAACACTTCCTTTGGCATGCCCTTTGCAGCCTCACTCCAAACGGGGCTCTCTGCTTCATCCATCCCCTGACTCCATACTAGCACCAACGGGCTGCTAAAGCGTTTCGCAGAAAACACCAAGGAACCTGTTTCTCACTCCAAGCACAAAGCGTGCGCAGCACGAGTCTTGGCACAGCAAAACACTTCCTTTGGCATGCCCTTTGCAGCCTCACTCAAAACGGGGCTCTCCGCTTCATCCATCCCCTGACTCCATACTAGCACCAACGGGCTGCTAAAGCGTTTCGCAGAAAACAACAAGGAACCTGTTTCTCACTCCAAGCACAAAGCGTGCGCAGCACGAGTCTTGGCACAGCAGAACACTTCCTTTGGCATGCCCGTTGCAGCCTCACTCCAAACGGGGCTCTCCGCTTCATCCATCCCCTGACTCCATACTAGCACCAACGGGCTGCTAAAGCGTTTCGCAGAAAACACCAAGGAACCTGTTTCTCACTCCAAGCACAAAGCGTGCGCAGCACGAGTCTTGGCACAGCAAAACACTTCCTTTGGCATGCCCTTTGCAGCCTCACTCCAAACGGGGCTCTCCGCTTCATCCATCCCCTGACTCCATACTAGCACCAACGGGCTGCTAAAGCGTTTCGCAGAAAACACCAAGGAACCTGTTTCTCACTCCAACCACAAAGAGTGCGAGCACGAGTCTTGGCACAGCAAAACACTTCCTTTGGCATGCCCTTTGCAGCCTCACTCCAAACGGGGCTCTCCGCTTCATCCATCCCCTGACTGCATACTAGCACCAACGGGCTGCTAAAGCGTTTCGCAGAAAACACCAAGGAACCTGTTTCTCACTCCAACCACAAAGCGTGCGCAGCACGAGTCTTGGCACAGCAGAACACGTCCTTTGGCATGCCCGTTGCAGCCTCACTCCAAACGGGGCTCTCCGCTTCATCCATCCCCTGACTCCATACTAGCACCAACGGGCTGCTAAAGCGTTTCGCAGAAAACACCAAGGAACCTGTTTCTCACTCCAAGCACAAAGCGTGCGCAGCACGAGTCTTGGCACAGCAAAACACTTTTCTTGACATGCCCTTTGCAGCCTCACTCCAAACGGGGCTCTCCGCTTCATCCATCCCCTGACTCCATACTAGCACCAACGGGCTGCTAAAGCGTTTCGCAGAAAACACCAAGGAACCTGTTTCTCACTCCAAGCACAAAGCGTGCGCAGCACGAGTCTTGGCACAGCAAAACACTTTTCTTGACATGCCCTTTGCAGCCTCACTCCAAACGGGGCTCTCCGCTTCATCCATCCCCTGACTCCATACTAGCACCAACGGGCTGCTAAAGCGTTTCGCAGAAAACACCAAGGAACCTGTTTCTCACTCCAAGCACAAAGCGTGCGCAGCACGAGTCTTGGCACAGCAAAACACTTCCTTTGGCATGCCCTTTGCAGCCTCACTCCAAACGGGGCTCTCCGCTTCATCCATCCCCTGACTCCATACTAGCACCAACGGGCTGCTAAAGCGTTTCGCAGAAAACACCAAGGAACCTGTTTCTCACTCCAAGCACAAAGCGTGCGCAGCACGAGTCTTGGCACAGCAAAACACTTTTCTTGACATGCCCTTTGCAGCCTCACTCCAAACGGGGCTCTCCGCTTCATCCATCCCCTGACTCCATACTAGCACCAACGGGCTGCTAAAGCGTTTCGCAGAAAACACCAAGGAACCTGTTTCTCACTCCAAGCACAAAGCGTGCGCAGCACGAGTCTTGGCACAGCAAAACACTTCCTTTGGCATGCCCTTTGCAGCCTCACTCCAAACGGGGCTCTCCGCTTCATCCATCCCCTGACTGCATACTAGCACCAACGGGCTGCTAAAGCGTTTCGCAGAAAACACCAAGGAACCTGTTTCTCACTCCAAGCACAAAGCGTGCGCAGCACGAGTCTTGGCACAGCAAAACACTTTTCTTGACATGCCCTTTGCAGCCTCACTCCAAACGGGGCTCTCCGCTTCATCCATCCCCTGACTCCATACTAGCACCAACGGGCTGCTAAAGCGTTTCGCAGAAAACACCAAGGAACCTGTTTCTCACTCCAAGCACAAAGCGTGCGCAGCACGAGTCTTGGCACAGCAAAACACTTCCTTTGGCATGCCCTTTGCAGCCTCACTCCAAACGGGGCTCTCCGCTTCATCCATCCCCTGACTCCATACTAGCACCAACGGGCTGCTAAAGCGTTTCGCAGAAAACACCAAGGAACCTGTTTCTCACTCCAACCACAAAGCGTGCGCAGCACGAGTCTTGGCACAGCAAAACACTTTTCTTGACATGCCCTTTGCAGCCTCACTCCAAACGGGGCTCTCCGCTTCATCCATCCCCTGACTCCATACTAGCACCAACGGGCTGCTAAAGCGTTTCGCAGAAAACACCAAGGAACCTGTTTCTCACTCCAAGCACAAAGCGTGCGCAGCACGAGTCTTGGCACAGCAAAACACTTTTCTTGACATGCCCTTTGCAGCCTCACTCCAAACGGGGCTCTCCGCTTCATCCATCCCCTGACTCCATACTAGCACCAACGGGCTGCTAAAGCGTTTCGCAGAAAACACCAAGGAACCTGTTTCTCACTCCAAGCACAAAGCGTGCGCAGCACGAGTCTTGGCACAGCAAAACACTTCCTTTGGCATGCCCTTTGCAGCCTCACTCCAAACGGGGCCCTCCGCTTCATCCATCCCCTGACTCCATACTAGCACCAACGGGCTGCTAAAGCGTTTCGCAGAAAACACCAAGGAACCTGTTTCTCACTCCAAGCACAAAGCGTGCGCAGCACGAGTCTTGGCACAGCAAAACACTTTTCTTGACATGCCCTTTGCAGCCTCACTCCAAACGGGGCTCTCCGCTTCATCCATCCCCTGACTCCATACTAGCACCAACGGGCTGCTAAAGCGTTTCGCAGAAAACACCAAGGAACCTGTTTCTCACTCCAAGCACAAAGCGTGCGCAGCACGAGTCTTGGCACAGCAAAACACTTCCTTTGGCATGCCCTTTGCAGCCTCACTCCAAACGGGTCTCTCCGCTTCATCCATCCCCTGACTCCATACTAGCACCAACGGGCTGCTAAAGCGTTTCGCAGAAAACACCAAGGAACCTGTTTCTCACTCCAAGCACAAAGCGTGCGCAGCACGAGTCTTGGCACAGCAAAACACTTTTCTTGACATGGCCTTTGCAGCCTCACTCCAAACGGGGCTCTCCGCTTCATCCATCCCCTGACTCCATACTAGCACCAACGGGCTGCTAAAGCGTTTCGCAGAAAACACCAAGGAACCTGTTTCTCACTCCAAGCACAAAGCGTGCGCAGCACGAGTCTTGGCACAGCAAAACACTTCCTTTGGCATGCCCTTTGCAGCCTCACTCCAAACGGGGCTCTCCGCTTCATCCATCCCCTGACTCCATACTAGCACCAACGGGCTGCTAAAGCGTTTCGCAGAAAACACCAAGGAACCTGTTTCTCACTCCAACCACAAAGCGTGCGCAGCACGAGTCTTGGCACAGCAAAACACTTCCCTTGGCATGCCCTTTGCAGCCTCACTCCAAACGGGGCTCTCCGCTTCATCCATCCCCTGACTCCATACTAGCACCAACGGGCTGCTAAAGCGTTTCGCAGAAAACACCAAGGAACCTGTTTCTCACTCCAAGCACAGAGCGTGTGCAGCTCGAGTCTTGGCACAGCAAAACACTTCCTTTGGCATGCCCTTTGCAGCCTCACTCCAAACGGGTCTCTCCGCTTCATCCATCCCCTGACTCCATACTAGCACCAACGGGCTGCTAAAGCGTTTCGCAGAAAACACCAAGGAACCTGTTTCTCACTCCAACCACAAAGCGTGCGCAGCACGAGTCTTGGCACAGCAGAACACTTCCTTTGGCATGCCCTTTGCAGCCGCACTCCAAACGGGGCTCTCTGCTTCATCCATCCCCTGACTCCATACTAGCACCAACGGGCTGCTAAAGCGTTTCGCAGAAAACACCAAGGAACCTGTTTCTCACTCCAACCACAAAGCGTGCGCAGCACGAGTCTTGGCACAGCAGAACACTTCCTTTGGCATGCCCTTTGCAGCCTCACTCCAAACGGGGCTCTCTGCTTCATCCATCCCCTGACTCCATACTAGCACCAACGGGCTGCTAAAGCGTTTCGCAGAAAACACCAAGGAACCTGTTTCTCACTCCAAGCACAAAGCGTGCGCAGCACGAGTCTTGGCACAGCAAAACACTTCCTTTGGCATGCCCTTTGCAGCCTCACTCAAAACGGGGCTCTCCGCTTCATCCATCCCCTGACTGCATACTAGCACCAACGGGCTGCTAAAGCGTTTCGCAGAAAACACCAAGGAACCTGTTTCTCACTCCAAGCACAAAGCGTGCGCAGCACGAGTCTTGGCACAGCAGAACACTTCCTTTGGCATGCCCGTTGCAACCTCACTCCAAACGGGGCTCTCCGCTTCATCCATCCCCTGACTCCATACTAGCACCAACGGGCTGCTAAAGCGTTTCGCAGAAAACACCAAGGAACCTGTTTCTCACTCCAAGCACAAAGCGTGCGCAGCACGAGTCTTGGCACAGCAAAACACTTCCTTTGGCATGCCCTTTGCAGCCTCACTCAAAATGGGGCTCTCCGCTTCATCCATCCCCTGACTCCATACTAGCACCAACGGGCTGCTAAAGCGTTTCGCAGAAAACACCAAGGAACCTGTTTCTCACTCCAACCACAAAGCGTGCGCAGCACGAGTCTTGGCACAGCAAAACACTTCCTTTGGCATGCCCTTTGCAGCCTCACTCCAAACGGGGCTCTCCGCTTCATCCATCCCCTGACTCCATACTAGCACCAACGGGCTGCTAAAGCGTTTCGCAGAAAACACCAAGGAACCTGTTTCTCACTCCAAGCACAAAGCGTGCGCAGCACGAGTCTTGGCACAGCAAAACACTTCCTTTGGCATGCCCTTTGCAGCCTCACTCAAAATGGGGCTCTCCGCTTCATCCATCCCCTGACTCCATACTAGCACCAACGGGCTGCTAAAGCGTTTCGCAGAAAACACCAAGGAACCTGTTTCTCACTCCAACCACAAAGCGTGCGCAGCACGAGTCTTGGCACAGCAAAACACTTTTCTTGACATGCCCTTTGCAGCCTCACTCCAAACGGGGCTCTCCGCTTCATCCATGCCCTGACTGCATACTAGCACCAACGGGCTGCTAAAGCGTTTCGCAGAAAACACCAAGGAACCTGTTTCTCACTCCAAGCACAAAGCGTGCGCAGCACGAGTCTTGGCACAGCAAAACACTTCCTTTGGCATGCCCTTTGCAGCCTCACTCCAAACGGGGCTCTCCGCTTCATCCATCCCCTGACTCCATACTAGCACCAACGGGCTGCTAAAGCGTTTCGCAGAAAACACCAAGGAACCTGTTTCTCACTCCAAGCACAAAGCTGTGCGCAGCACGAGTCTTGGCACAGCAAAACACTTTTCTTGACATGCCCTTTGCAGCCTCACTCCAAACGGGGCTCTCCGCTTCATCCATCCCCTGACTCCATACTAGCACCAACGGGCTGCTAAAGCGTTTCGCAGAAAACACCAAGGAACCTGTTTCTCACTCCAAGCACAAAGCGTGCGCAGCACGAGTCTTGGCACAGCAAAACACTTCCTTTGGCATGCCCTTTGCAGCCTCACTCCAAACGGGGCTCTCGCTTCATCCATCCCCTGACTCCATACTAGCACCAACGGGCTGCTAAAGCGTTTCGCAGAAAACACCAAGGAACCTGTTTCTCACTCCAAGCACAAAGCGTGCGCAGCACGAGTCTTGGCACAGCAAAACACTTTTCTTGACATGCCCTTTGCAGCCTCACTCCAAACGGGGCTCTCCGCTTCATCCATCCCCTGACTCCATACTAGCACCAATGGGCTGCTAAAGCGTTTCGCAGAAAACACCAAGGAACCTGTTTCTCACTCCAAGCACAAAGCGTGCGCAGCACGAGTCTTGGCACAGCAAAACACTTCCTTTGGCATGCCCTTTGCAGCCTCACTCCAAACGGGGCTCTCCGCTTCATCCATCCCCTGACTCCATACTAGCACCAACGGGCTGCTAAAGCGTTTCGCAGAAAACACCAAGGAACCTGTTTCTCACTCCAACCACAAAGCGTGCGCAGCACGAGTCTTGGCACAGCAAAACACTTTTCTTGACATGCCCTTTGCAGCCTCACTCCAAACGGGGCTCTCCGCTTCATCCATCCCCTGACTCCATACTAGCACCAACGGGCTGCTAAAGCGTTTCGCAGAAAACACCAAGGAACCTGTTTCTCACTCCAAGCACAAAGCGTGCGCAGCACGAGTCTTGGCACAGCAAAACACTTCCTTTGGCATGCCCTTTGCAGCCTCACTCCAAACGGGGCTCTCCGCTTCATCCATCCCCTGACTCCATACTAGCACCAACGGGCTGCTAAAGCGTTTCGCAGAAAACACAAGGAACCTGTTTCTCACTCCAACCACAAAGCGTGCGAGCACGAGTCTTGGCACAGCAAAACACTTCCTTTGGCATGCCCTTTGCAGCCTCACTCCAAACGGGGCTCTCCGCTTCATCCATCCCCTGACTGCATACTAGCACCAACGGGCTGCTAAAGCGTTTCGCAGAAAACACCAAGGAACCTGTTTCTCACTCCAACCACAAAGCGTGCGCAGCACGAGTCTTGGCACAGCAGAACACTTCCTTTGGCATGCCCGTTGCAGCCTCACTCCAACGGGCTCTCCGCTTCATCCATCCCCTGACTCCATACTAGCACCAACGGGCTGCTAAAGCGTTTCGCAGAAAACACCAAGGAACCTGTTTCTCACTCCAACCACAAAGCGTGCGCAGCACGAGTCTTGCTTGGCACAGCAGAACACTTCCTTTGGCATGCCCTTTGCAGCCTCACTCCAAACGGGGCTCTCCGCTTCATCCATCCCCTGACTCCATACTAGCACCAACGGGCTGCTAAAGCGTTTCGCAGAAAACACCAAGGAACCTGTTTCTCACTCCAAGCACAAAGCGTGTGCAGCACGAGTCTTGGCACAGCAGAACACTTCCTTTGGCATGCCCTTTGCAGCCTCACTCCAAACGGGGCTCTCCGCTTCATCCATCCCCTGACTCCATACTAGCACCAACGGGCTGCTAAAGCGTTTCGCAGAAAACACCAAGGAACCTGTTTCTCACTCCAAGCACAAAGCGTGTGCAGCTCGAGTCTTGGCACAGCAAAACACTTCCTTTGGCATGCCCTTTGCAGCCTCACTCCAAACGGGGCTCTCCGCTTCATCCATCCCCTGACTCCATACTAGCACCAACGGGCTGCTAAAGCGTTTCGCAGAAAACACCAAGGAACCTGTTTCTCACTCCAACCACAAAGCGTGCGCAGCACGAGTCTTGGCACAGCAAAACACTTTCTTTGGCATGCCCTTTGCAGCCGCACTCCAAACGGGGCTCTCTGCTTCATCCATCCCCTGACTCCATACTAGCACCAACGGGCTGCTAAAGCGTTTCGCAGAAAACACCAAGGAACCTGTTTCTCACTCCAAGCACAAAGCGTGCGCAGCACGAGTCTTGGCACAGCAGAACACTTCCTTTGGCATGCCCTTTGCAGCCTCACTCCAAGCGGGGCTCTCTGCTTCATCCATCCCCTGACTCCATAATAGCACCAACGGGCTGCTAAAGCGTTTCGCAGAAAACACCAAGGAACCTGTTTCTCACTCCAACCACAAAGCGTGCGCAGCACGAGTCTTGGCACAGCAAAACACTTCCTTTGGCATGCCCTTTGCAGCCTCACTCAAAACGGGGCTCTCCGCTTCATCCATCCCCTGACTGCATACTAGCACCAACGGGCTGCTAAAGCGTTTCGCAGAAAACACCAAGGAACCTGTTTCTCACTCCAAGCACAAAGCGTGCGCAGCACGAGTCTTGGCACAGCAAAACACTTTTCTTGACATGCCCTTTGCAGCCTCACTCCAAACGGGGCTCTCCGCTTCATCCATCCCCTGACTCCATACTAGCACCAACAGGCTGCTAAAGCGTTTCGCAGAAAACACCAAGGAACCTGTTTCTCACTCCAACCACAAAGCGTGCGCAGCACGAGTCTTGGCACAGCAAAACACTTTTCTTGACATGCCCTTTGCAGCCTCACTCCAAACGGGGCTCTCCGCTTCATCCATCCCCTGACTCCATACTAGCACCAACGGGCTGCTAAAGCGTTTCGCAGAAAACACCAAGGAACCTGTTTCTCACTCCAAGCACAAAGCGTGCGCAGCACGAGTCTTGGCACAGCAAAACACTTCCCTTGGCATGCCCTTTGCAGCCTCACTCCAAACGGGGCTCTCCGCTTCATCCATCCCCTGACTCCATACTAGCACCAACGGGCTGCTAAAGCGTTTCGCAGAAAACACCAAGGAACCTGTTTCTCACTCCAAGCACAAAGCGTGCGCAGCACGAGTCTTGGCACAGCAAAACACTTCCTTTGGCATGCCCTTTGCAGCCTCACTCCAAACGGGGCTCTCCGCTTCATCCATCCCCTGACTCCATACTAGCACCAACGGGCTGCTAAAGCGTTTCGCAGAAAACACCAAGGAACCTGTTTCTCACTCCAAGCACAAAGCGTGTGCAGCTCGAGTCTTGGCACAGCAAAACACTTCCTTTGGCATGCCCTTTGCAGCCTCACTCCAAACGGGTCTCTCCGCTTCATCCATCCCCTGACTCCATACTAGCACCAACGGGCTGCTAAAGCGTTTCGCAGAAAACACCAAGGAACCTGTTTCTCACTCCAACCACAAAGCGTGCGCAGCACGAGTCTTGGCACAGCAAAACACTTCCTTTGGCATGCCCTTTGCAGCCTCACTCCAAACGGGGCTCTCTGCTTCATCCATCCCCTGACTCCATAATAGCACCAACGGGCTGCTAAAGCGTTTCGCAGAAAACACCAAGGAACCTGTTTCTCACTCCAACCACAAAGCGTGCGCAGCACGAGTCTTGGCACAGCAAAACACTTCCTTTGGCATGCCCTTTGCAGCCTCACTCCAAACGGGGCTCTCCGCTTCATCCATCCCCTGACTGCATACTAGCACCAACGGGCTGCTAAAGCGTTTCGCAGAAAACACCAAGGAACCTGTTTCTCACTCCAACCACAAAGCGTGCGCAGCACGAGTCTTGGCACAGCAGAACACTTCCTTTGGCATGCCCTTTGCAGCCTCACTCCAAACGGGGCTCTCCGCTTCATCCATCCCCTGACTCCATACTAGCACCAACGGGCTGCTAAAGCGTTTCGCAGAAAACACCAAGGAACCTGTTTCTCACTCCAAGCACAAAGCGTGTGCAGCACGAGTCTTGGCACAGCAGAACACTTCCTTTGGCATGCCCTTTGCAGCCTCACTCCAAACGGGGCTCTCCGCTTCATCCATCCCCTGACTCCATACTAGCACCAACGGGCTGCTAAAGCGTTTCGCAGAAAACACCAAGGAACCTGTTTCTCACTCCAAGCACAAAGCGTGTGCAGCTCGAGTCTTGGCACAGCAAAACACTTCCTTTGGCATGCCCTTTGCAGCCTCACTCCAAACGGGGCTCTCCGCTTCATCCATCCCCTGACTCCATACTAGCACCAACGGGCTGCTAAAGCGTTTCGCAGAAAACACCAAGGAACCTGTTTCTCACTCCAACCACAAAGCGTGCGCAGCACGAGTCTTGGCACAGCAAAACACTTTCTTTGGCATGCCCTTTGCAGCCGCACTCCAAACGGGGCTCTCTGCTTCATCCATCCCCTGACTCCATACTAGCACCAACGGGCTGCTAAAGCGTTTCGCAGAAAACACCAAGGAACCTGTTTCTCACTCCAAGCACAAAGCGTGCGCAGCACGAGTCTTGGCACAGCAGAACACTTCCTTTGGCATGCCCTTTGCAGCCTCACTCCAAGCGGGGCTCTCTGCTTCATCCATCCCCTGACTCCATAATAGCACCAACGGGCTGCTAAAGCGTTTCGCAGAAAACACCAAGGAACCTGTTTCTCACTCCAACCACAAAGCGTGCGCAGCACGAGTCTTGGCACAGCAAAACACTTCCTTTGGCATGCCCTTTGCAGCCTCACTCAAAACGGGGCTCTCCGCTTCATCCATCCCCTGACTGCATACTAGCACCAACGGGCTGCTAAAGCGTTTCGCAGAAAACACCAAGGAACCTGTTTCTCACTCCAAGCACAAAGCGTGCGCAGCACGAGTCTTGGCACAGCAGAACACTTCCTTTGGCATGCCCGTTGCAGCCTCACTCCAAACGGGGCTCTCCGCTTCATCCATCCCCTGACTCCATACTAGCACCAACGGGCTGCTAAAGCGTTTCGCAGAAAACACCAAGGAACCTGTTTCTCACTCCAAGCACAAAGCGTGCGCAGCACGAGTCTTGGCACAGCAAAACACTTCCTTTGGCATGCCCTTTGCAGCCTCACTCCAAACGGGGCTCTCCGCTTCATCCATCCCCTGACTCCATACTAGCACCAACGGGCTGCTAAAGCGTTTCGCAGAAAACACCAAGGAACCTGTTTCTCACTCCAAGCACAAAGCGTGCGCAGCACGAGTCTTGGCACAGCAAAACACTTTTCTTGACATGCCCTTTGCAGCCTCACTCCAAACGGGGCTCTCCGCTTCATCCATCCCCTGACTGCATACTAGCACCAACGGGCTGCTAAAGCGTTTCGCAGAAAACACCAAGGAACCTGTTTCTCACTCCAAGCACAAAGCGTGCGCAGCACGAGTCTTGGCACAGCAGAACACTTCCTTTGGCATGCCCGTTGCAGCCTCACTCCAAACGGGGCTCTCCGCTTCATCCATCCCCTGACTCCATACTAGCACCAACGGGCTGCTAAAGCGTTTCGCAGAAAACACCAAGGAACCTGTTTCTCACTCCAACCACAAAGCGTGCGCAGCACGAGTCTTGGCACAGCAAAACACTTTTCTTGACATGCCCTTTGCAGCCTCACTCCAAACGGGGCTCTCCGCTTCATCCATCCCCTGACTCCATACTAGCACCAACGGGCTGCTAAAGCGTTTCGCAGAAAACACCAAGGAACCTGTTTCTCACTCCAAGCACAAAGCGTGCGCAGCACGAGTCTTGGCACAGCAGAACACTTCCTTTGGCATGCCCGTTGCAGCCTCACTCCAAACGGGGCTCTCCGCTTCATCCATCCCCTGACTCCATACTAGCACCAACGGGCTGCTAAAGCGTTTCGCAGAAAACACCAAGGAACCTGTTTCTCACTCCAACCACAAAGCGTGCGCAGCACGAGTCTTGGCACAGCAAAACACTTTTCTTGACATGCCCTTTGCAGCCTCACTCCAAACGGGGCTCTCCGCTTCATCCATCCCCTGACTCCATACTAGCACCAACGGGCTGCTAAAGCGTTTCGCAGAAAACACCAAGGAACCTGTTTCTCACTCCAAGCACAAAGCGTGCGCAGCACGAGTCTTCGCACAGCAAAACACTTCCTTTGGCATGCCCTTTGCAGCCTCACTCCAAACGGGGCTCTCCGCTTCATCCATCCCCTGACTCCATACTAGCACCAACGGGCTGCTAAAGCGTTTCGCAGAAAACACCAAGGAACCTGTTTCTCACTCCAAGCACAAAGCGTGCGCAGCACGAGTCTTGGCACAGCAAAACACTTCCTTTGGCATGCCCTTTGCAGCCTCACTCCAAACGGGGCTCTCCGCTTCATCCATCCCCTGACTCCATACTAGCACCAACGGGCTGCTAAAGCGTTTCGCAGAAAACACCAAGGAACCTGTTTCTCACTCCAAGCACAAAGCGTGCGCAGCACGAGTCTTGGCACAGCAGAACACTTCCTTTGGCATGCCCTTTGCAGCCTCACTCCAAACGGGGCTCTCCGCTTCATCCATCCCCTGACTCCATACTAGCACCAACGGGCTGCTAAAGCGTTTCGCAGAAAACACCAAGGAACCTGTTTCTCACTCCAAGCACAAAGCGTGCGCAGCACGAGTCTTGGCACAGCAGAACACTTCCTTTGGCATGCCCTTTGCAGCCTCACTCCAAACGGGGCTCTCCGCTTCATCCATCCCCTGACTCCATACTAGCACCAACGGGCTGCTCAAGCGTTTCGCAGAAAACACCAAGGAACCTGTTTCTCACTCCAAGCACAAAGCGTGCGCAGCACGAGTCTTGGCACAGCAAAACACTTTTCTTGACATGCCCTTTGCAGCCTCACTCCAAACGGGGCTCTCCGCTTCATCCATCCCCTGACTCCATACTAGCACCAACGGGCTGCTAAAGCGTTTCGCAGAAAACACCAAGGAACCTGTTTCTCACTCCAAGCACAAAGCGTGCGCAGCACGAGTCTTGGCACAGCAAAACACTTTTCTTGACATGCCCTTTGCAGCCTCACTCCAAACGGGGCTCTCCGCTTCATCCATCCCCTGACTCCATACTAGCACCAACGGGCTGCTAAAGCGTTTCGCAGAAAACACCAAGGAACCTGTTTCTCACTCCAACCACAAAGCGTGCGCAGCACGAGTCTTGGCACAGCAAAACACTTTTCTTGACATGCCCTTTGCAGCCTCACTCCAAACGGGGCTCTCCGCTTCATCCATCCCCTGACTCCATACTAGCACCAACGGGCTGCTAAAGCGTTTCGCAGAAAACACCAAGGAACCTGTTTCTCACTCCAAGCACAAAGCGTGCGCAGCACGAGTCTTGGCACAGCAAAACACTTCCTTTGGCATGCCCTTTGCAGCCTCACTCCAAACGGGGCTCTCCGCTTCATCCATCCCCTGACTCCATACTAGCACCAACGGGCTGCTAAAGCGTTTCGCAGAAAACACCAAGGAACCTGTTTCTCACTCCAAGCACAAAGCGTGCGCAGCACGAGTCTTGGCACAGCAAAACACTTCCTTTGGCATGCCCTTTGCAGCCTCACTCCAAACGGGGCTCTCCGCTTCATCCATCCCCTGACTCCATACTAGCACCAACGGGCTGCTAAAGCGTTTCGCAGAAAACACCAAGGAACCTGTTTCTCACTCCAAGCACAAAGCGTGCGCAGCACGAGTCTTGGCACAGCAGAACACTTCCTTTGGCATGCCCTTTGCAGCCTCACTCCAAACGGGGCTCTCCGCTTCATCCATCCCCTGACTCCATACTAGCACCAACGGGCTGCTAAAGCGTTTCGCAGAAAACACCAAGGAACCTGTTTCTCACTCCAAGCACAAAGCGTGCGCAGCACGAGTCTTGGCACAGCAAAACACTTTTCTTGACATGCCCTTTGCAGCCTCACTCCAAACGGGGCTCTCCGCTTCATCCATCCCCTGACTCCATACTAGCACCAACGGGCTGCTAAAGCGTTTCGCAGAAAACACCAAGGAACCTGTTTCTCACTCCAAGCACAAAGCGTGCGCAGCACGAGTCTTCGCACAGCAAAACACTTCCTTTGGCATGCCCTTTGCAGCCTCACTCCAAACGGGGCTCTCCGCTTCATCCATCCCCTGACTCCATACTAGCACCAACGGGCTGCTAAAGCGTTTCGCAGAAAACACCAAGGAACCTGTTTCTCACTCCAAGCACAAAGCGTGCGCAGCACGAGTCTTGGCACAGCAAAACACTTCCTTTGGCATGCCCTTTGCAGCCTCACTCCAAACGGGGCTCTCCGCTTCATCCATCCCCTGACTCCATACTAGCACCAACGGGCTGCTAAAGCGTTTCGCAGAAAACACCAAGGAACCTGTTTCTCACTCCAAGCACAAAGCGTGCGCAGCACGAGTCTTGGCACAGCAGAACACTTCCTTTGGCATGCCCTTTGCAGCCTCACTCCAAACGGGGCTCTCCGCTTCATCCATCCCCTGACTCCATACTAGCACCAACGGGCTGCTAAAGCGTTTCGCAGAAAACACCAAGGAACCTGTTTCTCACTCCAAGCACAAAGCGTGCGCAGCACGAGTCTTGGCACAGCAGAACACTTCCTTTGGCATGCCCTTTGCAGCCTCACTCCAAACGGGGCTCTCCGCTTCATCCATCCCCTGACTCCATACTAGCACCAACGGGCTGCTCAAGCGTTTCGCAGAAAACACCAAGGAACCTGTTTCTCACTCCAAGCACAAAGCGTGCGCAGCACGAGTCTTGGCACAGCAAAACACTTTTCTTGACATGCCCTTTGCAGCCTCACTCCAAACGGGGCTCTCCGCTTCATCCATCCCCTGACTCCATACTAGCACCAACGGGCTGCTAAAGCGTTTCGCAGAAAACACCAAGGAACCTGTTTCTCACTCCAAGCACAAAGCGTGCGCAGCACGAGTCTTGGCACAGCAAAACACTTTTCTTGACATGCCCTTTGCAGCCTCACTCCAAACGGGGCTCTCCGCTTCATCCATCCCCTGACTCCATACTAGCACCAACGGGCTGCTAAAGCGTTTCGCAGAAAACACCAAGGAACCTGTTTCTCACTCCAACCACAAAGCGTGCGCAGCACGAGTCTTGGCACAGCAAAACACTTTTCTTGACATGCCCTTTGCAGCCTCACTCCAAACGGGGCTCTCCGCTTCATCCATCCCCTGACTCCATACTAGCACCAACGGGCTGCTAAAGCGTTTCGCAGAAAACACCAAGGAACCTGTTTCTCACTCGAAGCACAAAGCGTGCGCAGCACGAGTCTTGGCACAGCAAAACACTTCCTTTGGCATGCCCTTTGCAGCCTCACTCCAAACGGGGCTCTCCGCTTCATCCATCCCCTGACTCCATACTAGCACCAACGGGCTGCTAAAGCGTTTCGCAGAAAACACCAAGGAACCTGTTTCTCACTCCAAGCACAAAGCGTGCGCAGCACGAGTCTTGGCACAGCAAAACACTTCCTTTGGCATGCCCTTTGCAGCCTCACTCCAAACGGGGCTCTCCGCTTCATCCATCCCCTGACTCCATACTAGCACCAACGGGCTGCTAAAGCGTTTCGCAGAAAACACCAAGGAACCTGTTTCTCACTCCAAGCACAAAGCGTGCGCAGCACGAGTCTTGGCACAGCAGAACACTTCCTTTGGCATGCCCTTTGCAGCCTCACTCCAAACGGGGCTCTCCGCTTCATCCATCCCCTGACTCCATACTAGCACCAACGGGCTGCTAAAGCGTTTCGCAGAAAACACCAAGGAACCTGTTTCTCACTCCAACCACAAAGCGTGCGCAGCACGAGTCTTGGCACAGCAGAACACTTCCTTTGGCATGCCCTTTGCAGCCTCACTCCAAACGGGGCTCTCTGCTTCATCCATCCCCTGACTCCATAATAGCACCAACGGGCTGCTAAAGCGTTTCGCAGAAAACACCAAGGAACCTGTTTCTCACTCCAACCACAAAGCGTGCGCAGCACGAGTCTTGGCACAGCAAAACACTTCCTTTGGCATGCCCTTTGCAGCCTCACTCCAAACGGGGCTCTCCGCTTCATCCATCCCCTGACTGCATACTAGCACCAACGGGCTGCTAAAGCGTTTCGCAGAAAACACCAAGGAACCTGTTTCTCACTCCAAGCACAAAGCGTGCGCAGCACGAGTCTTGGCACAGCAGAACACTTCCTTTGGCATGCCCTTTGCAGCCTCACTCCAAACGGGGCTCTCCGCTTCATCCATCCCCTGACTCCATACTAGCACCAACGGGCTGCTCAAGCGTTTCGCAGAAAACACCAAGGAACCTGTTTCTCACTCCAAGCACAAAGCGTGCGCAGCATGAGTCTTGGCACAGCAGAACATTTCCTTTGGCATGCCCTTTGCAGCCTCACTCCAAACGGGGCTCTCCGCTTCATCCATCCCCTGACTCCATACTAGCACCAACGGGCTGCTAAAGCGTTTCGCAGAAAACACCAAGGAACCTGTTTCTCACTCCAAGCACAAAGCGTGCGCAGCACGAGTCTTGGCACAGCAAAACACTTCCTTTGGCATGCCCTTTGCAGCCTCACTCCAAACGGGGCTCTCCGCTTCATCCATCCCCTGACTCCATACTAGCACCAACGGGCTGCTAAAGCGTTTCGCAGAAAACACCAAGGAACCTGTTTCTCACTCCAAGCACAAAGCGTGCGCAGCACGAGTCTTGGCACAGCAAAACACTTCCTTTGGCATGCCCTTTGCAGCCTCACTCCAAACGGGGCTCTCCGCTTCATCCATCCCCTGACTCCATACTAGCACCAACGGGCTGCTAAAGCGTTTCGCAGAAAACACCAAGGAACCTGTTTCTCACTCCAAGCACAAAGCGTGCGCAGCACGAGTCTTGGCACAGCAAAACACTTCCTTTGGCATGCCCTTTGCAGCCTCCCTCCAAACGGGGCTCTCCGCTTCATCCATCCCCTGACTGCATACTAGCACCAACGGGCTGCTAAAGCGTTTCGCAGAAAACACCAAGGAACCTGTTTCTCACTCCAACCACAAAGCGTGCGCAGCACGAGTCTTGGCACAGCAAAACACTTTTCTTGACATGCCCTTTGCAGCCTCACTCCAAACGGGGCTCTCCGCTTCATCCATCCCCTGACTCCATACTAGCACCAACGGGCTGCTAAAGCGTTTCGCAGAAAACACCAAGGAACCTGTTTCTCACTCCAAGCACAAAGCGTGCGCAGCACGAGTCTTGGCACAGCAAAACACTTCCTTTGGCATGCCCTTTGCAGCCTGACTCAAAACGGGGCTCTCCGCTTCATCCATCCCCTGACTCCATACTAGCACCAACGGGCTGCTAAAGCGTTTCGCAGAAAACAACAAGGAACCTGTTTCTCACTCCAAGCACAAAGCGTGCGCAGCACGAGTCTTGGCACAGCAAAACACTTCCTTTGGCATGCCCTTTGCAGCCTCACTCCAAACGGGGCTCTCCGCTTCATCCATCCCCTGACTCCATACTAGCACCAACGGGCTGCTAAAGCGTTTCGCAGAAAACACCAAGGAACCTGTTTCTCACTCCAAGCACAAAGCGTGCGCAGCACGAGTCTTGGCACAGCAAAACACTTCCTTTGGCATGCCCTTTGCAGCCGCACTCCAAACGGGGCTCTCCGCTTCATCCATCCCCTGACTCCATACTAGCACCAACGGGCTGCTAAAGCGTTTCGCAGAAAACACCAAGGAACCTGTTTCTCACTCCAAGCACAAAGCGTGCGCAGCACGAGTCTTGGCACAGCAGAACACTTCCTTTGGCATGCCCTTTGCAGCCTCACTCCAAACGGGGCTCTCCGCTTCATCCATCCCCTGACTCCATAATAGCACCAACGGGCTGCTAAAGCGTTTCGCAGAAAACACCAAGGAACCTGTTTCTCACTCCAAGCACAAAGCGTGCGCAGCACGAGTCTTGGCACAGCAAAACACTTCCTTTGGCATGCCCTTTGCAGCCTCACTCCAAACGGGGCTCTCCGCTTCATCCATCCCCTGACTCCATACTAGCACCAACGGGCTGCTAAAGCGTTTCGCAGAAAACACCAAGGAACCTGTTTCTCACTCCAACCACAAAGCGTGCGCAGCATGAGTCTTGGCACAGCAAAACACTTCCTTTGGCATGCCCTTTGCAGCCTCACTCCAAACGGGGCTCTCCGCTTCATCCATCCCCTGACTCCATACTAGCACCAACGGGCTGCTAAAGCGTTTCGCAGAAAACACCAAGGAACCTGTTTCTCACTCCAACCACAAAGCGTGCGCAGCACGAGTCTTGGCACAGCAAAACACTTTTCTTGACATGCCCTTTGCAGCCTCACTCCAAACGGGGCTCTCCGCTTCATCCATCCCCTGACTCCATACTAGCACCAACGGGCTGCTAAAGCGTTTCGCAGAAAACACCAAGGAACCTGTTTCTCACTCCAAGCACAAAGCGTGCGCAGCACGAGTCTTGGCACAGCAAAACACTTCCTTTGGCATGCCCTTTGCAGCCTCACTCCAAACGGGGCTCTCCGCTTCATCCATCCCCTGACTCCATACTAGCACCAACGGGCTGCTAAAGCGTTTCGCAGAAAACACCAAGGAACCTGTTTCTCACTCCAACCACAAAGCGTGCGCAGCATGAGTCTTGGCACAGCAAAACACTTTTCTTGACATGCCCTTTGCAGCCTCACTCCAAACAGGGCTCTCCGCTTCATCCATCCCCTGACTCCATACTAGCACCAACGGGCTGCTAAAGCGTTTCGCAGAAAACACCAAGGAACCTGTTTCTCACTCCAAGCACAAAGCGTGCGCAGCACGAGTCTTGGCACAGCAAAACACTTCCTTTGGCATGCCCTTTGCAGCCTCACTCCAAACGGGGCTCTCCGCTTCATCCATCCCCTGACTCCATACTAGCACCAACGGGCTGCTAAAGCGTTTCGCAGAAAACACCAAGGAACCTGTTTCTCACTCCAAGCACAAAGCGTGCACAGCACGAGTCTTGGCACAGCAAAACACTTTTCTTGACATGCCCTTTGCAGCCTCACTCCAAACGGGGCTCTCCGCTTCATCCATCCCCTGACTCCATACTAGCACCAACGGGCTGCTAAAGCGTTTCGCAGAAAACACCAAGGAACCTGTTTCTCACTCCAAGCACAAAGCGTGCGCAGCACGAGTCTTGGCACAGCAAAACACTTCCTTTGGCATGCCCTTTGCAGCCTCACTCCAAACGGGGCTCTCCGCTTCATCCATCCCCTGACTGCATACTAGCACCAACGGGCTGCTAAAGCGTTTCGCAGAAAACACCAAGGAACCTGTTTCTCACTCCAAGCACAAAGCGTGCACAGCACGAGTCTTGGCACAGCAAAACACTTCCTTTGGCATGCCCTTTGCAGCCTCACTCCAAACGGGGCTCTCCGCTTCATCCATCCCCTGACTCCATACTAGCACCAACGGGCTGCTAAAGCGTTTCGCAGAAAACACCAAGGAACCTGTTTCTCACTCCAACCACAAAGCGTGCGCAGCACGAGTCTTGGCACAGCAAAACACTTTTCTTGACATGCCCTTTGCAGCCTCACTCCAAACGGGGCTCTCCGCTTCATCCATCCCCTGACTCCATACTAGCACCAACGGGCTGCTAAAGCGTTTCGCAGAAAACACCAAGGAACCTGTTTCTCACTCCAACCACAAAGCGTGCGCAGCACGAGTCTTGGCACAGCAAAACACTTCCTTTGGCATGCCCTTTGCAGCCTCACTCCAAACGGGGCTCTCCGCTTCATCCATCCCCTGACTCCATACTAGCACCAACGGGCTGCTAAAGCGTTTCGCAGAAAACACCAAGGAACCTGTTTCTCACTCCAAGCACAAAGCGTGCGCAGCACGAGTCTTGGCACAGCAAAACACTTCCTTTGGCATGCCCTTTGCAGCCTCACTCCAAACGGGGCTCTCCGCTTCATCCATCCCCTGACTCCATACTAGCACCAACGGGCTGCTAAAGCGTTTCGCAGAAAACACCAAGGAACCTGTTTCTCACTCCAAGCACAAAGCGTGTGCAGCTCGAGTCTTGGCACAGCAAAACACTTCCTTTGGCATGCCCTTTGCAGCCTCACTCCAAACGGGGCTCTCCGCTTCATCCATCCCCTGACTCCATACTAGCACCAACGGGCTGCTAAAGCGTTTCGCAGAAAACACCAAGGAACCTGTTTCTCACTCCAACCACAAAGCGTGCGCAGCACGAGTCTTGGCACAGCAAAACACTTCCTTTGGCATGCCCTTTGCAGCCACACTCCAAACGGGGCTCTCTGCTTCATCCATCCCCTGACTCCATACTAGCACCAACGGGCTGCTAAAGCGTTTCGCAGAAAACACCAAGGAACCTGTTTCTCACTCCAAGCACAAAGCGTGCGCAGCACGAGTCTTGGCACAGCAAAACACTTCCTTTGGCATGCCCTTTGCAGCCTCACTCCAAACGGGGCTCTCTGCTTCATCCATCCCCTGACTCCATAATAGCACCAACGGGCTGCTAAAGCGTTTCGCAGAAAACACCAAGGAACCTGTTTCTCACTCCAAGCACAAAGCGTGCGCAGCACGAGTCTTGGCACAGCAAAACACTTCCTTTGGCATGCCCTTTGCAGCCTCACTCAAAACGGGGCTCTCCGCTTCATCCATCCCCTGACTGCATACTAGCACCAACGGGCTGCTAAAGCGTTTCGCAGAAAACACCAAGGAACCTGTTTCTCACTCCAACCACAAAGCGTGCGCAGCACGAGTCTTGGCACAGCAGAACACTTCCTTTGGCATGCCCTTTGCAGCCTCACTCCAAACGGGGCTCTCCGCTTCATCCATCCCCTGACTCCATACTAGCACCAACGGGCTGCTAAAGCGTTTCGCAGAAAACACCAAGGAACCTGTTTCTCACTCCAAGCACAAAGCGTGTGCAGCACGAGTCTTGGCACAGCAGAACACTTCCTTTGGCATGCCCTTTGCAGCCTCACTCCAAACGGGGCTCTCCGCTTCATCCATCCCCTGACTCCATACTAGCACCAACGGGCTGCTAAAGCGTTTCGCAGAAAACACCAAGGAACCTGTTTCTCACTCCAAGCACAAAGCGTGTGCAGCTCGAGTCTTGGCACAGCAAAACACTTCCTTTGGCATGCCCTTTGCAGCCTCACTCCAAACGGGTCTCTCCGCTTCATCCATCCCCTGACTCCATACTAGCACCAACGGGCTGCTAAAGCGTTTCGCAGAAAACACCAAGGAACCTGTTTCTCACTCCAACCACAAAGCGTGCGCAGCACGAGTCTTGGCACAGCAAAACACTTTCTTTGGCATGCCCTTTGCAGCCGCACTCCAAACGGGGCTCTCTGCTTCATCCATCCCCTGACTCCATACTAGCACCAACGGGCTGCTAAAGCGTTTCGCAGAAAACACCAAGGAACCTGTTTCTCACTCCAAGCACAAAGCGTGCGCAGCACGAGTCTTGGCACAGCAGAACACTTCCTTTGGCATGCCCTTTGCAGCCTCACTCCAAACGGGGCTCTCTGCTTCATCCATCCCCTGACTCCATAATAGCACCAACGGGCTGCTAAAGCGTTTCGCAGAAAACACCAAGGAACCTGTTTCTCACTCCAAGCACAAAGCGTGCGCAGCACGAGTCTTGGCACAGCAGAACACTTCCTTTGGCATGCCCGTTGCAGCCTCACTCCAAACGGGGCTCTCCGCTTCATCCATCCCCTGACTCCATACTAGCACCAACGGGCTGCTAAAGCGTTTCGCAGAAAACACCAAGGAACCTGTTTCTCACTCCAAGCACAAAGCGTGCGCAGCACGAGTCTTGGCACAGCAAAACACTTCCTTTGGCATGCCCTTTGCAGCCTCACTCCAAACGGGGCTCTCCGCTTCATCCATCCCCTGACTCCATACTAGCACCAACGGGCTGCTAAAGCGTTTCGCAGAAAACACCAAGGAACCTGTTTCTCACTCCAAGCACAAAGCGTGCGCAGCACGAGTCTTGGCACAGCAAAACACTTTTCTTGACATGCCCTTTGCAGCCTCACTCCAAACGGGGCTCTCCGCTTCATCCATCCCCTGACTGCATACTAGCACCAACGGGCTGCTAAAGCGTTTCGCAGAAAACACCAAGGAACCTGTTTCTCACTCCAACCACAAAGCGTGCGCAGCACGAGTCTTGGCACAGCAGAACACTTCCTTTGGCATGCCCGTTGCAGCCTCACTCCAAACGGGGCTCTCCGCTTCATCCATCCCCTGACTCCATACTAGCACCAACGGGCTGCTAAAGCGTTTCGCAGAAAACACCAAGGAACCTGTTTCTCACTCCAACCACAAAGCGTGCGCAGCACGAGTCTTGGCACAGCAAAACACTTTTCTTGACATGCCCTTTGCAGCCTCACTCCAAACGGGGCTCTCCGCTTCATCCATCCCCTGACTCCATACTAGCACCAACGGGCTGCTAAAGCGTTTCGCAGAAAACACCAAGGAACCTGTTTCTCACTCCAAGCACAAAGCGTGCGCAGCACGAGTCTTGGCACAGCAGAACACTTCCTTTGGCATGCCCGTTGCAGCCTCACTCCAAACGGGGCTCTCCGCTTCATCCATCCCCTGACTCCATACTAGCACCAACGGGCTGCTAAAGCGTTTCGCAGAAAACACCAAGGAACCTGTTTCTCACTCCAACCACAAAGCGTGCGCAGCACGAGTCTTGGCACAGCAAAACACTTTTCTTGACATGCCCTTTGCAGCCTCACTCCAAACGGGGCTCTCCGCTTCATCCATCCCCTGACTCCATACTAGCACCAACGGGCTGCTAAAGCGTTTCGCAGAAAACACCAAGGAACCTGTTTCTCACTCCAAGCACAAAGCGTGCGCAGCACGAGTCTTCGCACAGCAAAACACTTCCTTTGGCATGCCCTTTGCAGCCTCACTCCAAATGGGGCTCTCCGCTTCATCCATCCCCTGACTCCATACTAGCACCAACGGGCTGCTAAAGCGTTTCGCAGAAAACACCAAGGAACCTGTTTCTCACTCCAAGCACAAAGCGTGCGCAGCACGAGTCTTGGCACAGCAAAACACTTCCTTTGGCATGCCCTTTGCAGCCTCACTCCAAACGGGGCTCTCCGCTTCATCCATCCCCTGACTCCATACTAGCACCAACGGGCTGCTAAAGCGTTTCGCAGAAAACACCAAGGAACCTGTTTCTCACTCCAACCACAAAGCGTGCGCAGCACGAGTCTTGGCACAGCAAAACACTTTTCTTGACATGCCCTTTGCAGCCTCACTCCAAACGGGGCTCTCCGCTTCATCCATCCCCTGACTCCATACTAGCACCAACGGGCTGCTAAAGCGTTTCGCAGAAAACACCAAGGAACCTGTTTCTCACTCCAAGCACAAAGCGTGCGCAGCACGAGTCTTGGCACAGCAGAACACTTCCTTTGGCATGCCCGTTGCAGCCTCACTCCAAACGGGGCTCTCCGCTTCATCCATCCCCTGACTCCATACTAGCACCAACGGGCTGCTAAAGCGTTTCGCAGAAAACACCAAGGAACCTGTTTCTCACTCCAACCACAAAGCGTGCGCAGCACGAGTCTTGGCACAGCAAAACACTTTTCTTGACATGCCCTTTGCAGCCTCACTCCAAACGGGGCTCTCCGCTTCATCCATCCCCTGACTCCATACTAGCACCAACGGGCTGCTAAAGCGTTTCGCAGAAAACACCAAGGAACCTGTTTCTCACTCCAAGCACAAAGCGTGCGCAGCACGAGTCTTCGCACAGCAAAACACTTCCTTTGGCATGCCCTTTGCAGCCTCACTCCAAATGGGGCTCTCCGCTTCATCCATCCCCTGACTCCATACTAGCACCAACGGGCTGCTAAAGCGTTTCGCAGAAAACACCAAGGAACCTGTTTCTCACTCCAAGCACAAAGCGTGCGCAGCACGAGTCTTGGCACAGCAAAACACTTCCTTTGGCATGCCCTTTGCAGCCTCACTCCAAACGGGGCTCTCCGCTTCATCCATCCCCTGACTCCATACTAGCACCAACGGGCTGCTAAAGCGTTTCGCAGAAAACACCAAGGAACCTGTTTCTCACTCCAACCACAAAGCGTGCGCAGCACGAGTCTTGGCACAGCAAAACACTTTTCTTGACATGCCCTTTGCAGCCTCACTCCAAACGGGGCTCTCCGCTTCATCCATCCCCTGACTCCATACTAGCACCAACGGGCTGCTAAAGCGTTTCGCAGAAAACACCAAGGAACCTGTTTCTCACTCCAAGCACAAAGCGTGCGCAGCACGAGTCTTGGCACAGCAAAACACTTCCTTTGGCATGCCCTTTGCAGCCTCACTCCAAACGGGGCTCTCCGCTTCATCCATCCCCTGACTCCATACTAGCACCAACGGGCTGCTAAAGCGTTTCGCAGAAAACACCAAGGAACCTGTTTCTCACTCCAAGCACAAAGCGTGCGCAGCACGAGTCTTGGCACAGCAAAACACTTCCTTTGGCATGCCCTTTGCAGCCTCACTCCAAACGGGGCTCTCCGCTTCATCCATCCCCTGACTCCATACTAGCACCAACGGGCTGCTAAAGCGTTTCGCAGAAAACACCAAGGAACCTGTTTCTCACTCCAAGCACAAAGCGTGCGCAGCACGAGTCTTGGCACAGCAGAACACTTCCTTTGGCATGCCCTTTGCAGCCTCACTCCAAACGGGGCTCTCCGCTTCATCCATCCCCTGACTCCATACTAGCACCAACGGGCTGCTAAAGCGTTTCGCAGAAAACACCAAGGAACCTGTTTCTCACTCCAAGCACAAAGCGTGCGCAGCACGAGTCTTGGCACAGCAGAACACTTCCTTTGGCATGCCCTTTGCAGCCTCACTCCAAACGGGGCTCTCCGCTTCATCCATCCCCTGACTCCATACTAGCACCAACGGGCTGCTCAAGCGTTTCGCAGAAAACACCAAGGAACCTGTTTCTCACTCCAAGCACAAAGCGTGCGCAGCACGAGTCTTGGCACAGCAGAACATTTCCTTTGGCATGCCCTTTGCAGCCTCACTCCAAACGGGGCTCTCCGCTTCATCCATCCCCTGACTCCATACTAGCACCAACGGGCTGCTAAAGCGTTTCGCAGAAAACACCAAGGAACCTGTTTCTCACTCCAAGCACAAAGCGTGCGCAGCACGAGTCTTGGCACAGCAAAACACTTTTCTTGACATGCCCTTTGCAGCCTCACTCCAAACGGGGCTCTCCGCTTCATCCATCCCCTGACTCCATACTAGCACCAACGGGCTGCTAAAGCGTTTCGCAGAAAACACCAAGGAACCTGTTTCTCACTCCAAGCACAAAGCGTGCGCAGCACGAGTCTTGGCACAGCAAAACACTTCCTTTGGCATGCCCTTTGCAGCCTCACTCCAAACGGGGCTCTCCGCTTCATCCATCCCCTGACTCCATACTAGCACCAACGGGCTGCTAAAGCGTTTCGCAGAAAACACCAAGGAACCTGTTTCTCACTCCAACCACAAAGCGTGCGCAGCACGAGTCTTGGCACAGCAAAACACTTTTCTTGACATGCCCTTTGCAGCCTCACTCCAAACGGGGCTCTCCGCTTCATCCATCCCCTGACTCCATACTAGCACCAACGGGCTGCTAAAGCGTTTCGCAGAAAACACCAAGGAACCTGTTTCTCACTCCAAGCACAAAGCGTGCGCAGCACGAGTCTTGGCACAGCAAAACACTTCCTTTGGCATGCCCTTTGCAGCCTCACTCCAAACGGGGCTCTCCGCTTCATCCATCCCCTGACTCCATACTAGCACCAACGGGCTGCTAAAGCGTTTCGCAGAAAACACCAAGGAACCTGTTTCTCACTCCAAGCACAAAGCGTGCGCAGCACGAGTCTTGGCACAGCAAAACACTTCCTTTGGCATGCCCTTTGCAGCCTCACTCCAAACGGGGCTCTCCGCTTCATCCATCCCCTGACTCCATACTAGCACCAACGGGCTGCTAAAGCGTTTCGCAGAAAACACCAAGGAACCTGTTTCTCACTCCAACCACAAAGCGTGCGCAGCACGAGTCTTGGCACAGCAGAACACTTCCTTTGGCATGCCCTTTGCAGCCTCACTCCAAACGGGGCTCTCCGCTTCATCCATCCCCTGACTCCATACTAGCACCAACGGGCTGCTAAAGCGTTTCGCAGAAAACACCAAGGAACCTGTTTCTCACTCCAACCACAAAGCGTGCGCAGCACGAGTCTTGGCACAGCAGAACACTTCCTTTGGCATGCCCTTTGCAGCCTCACTCCAAACGGGGCTCTCTGCTTCATCCATCCCCTGACTCCATAATAGCACCAACGGGCTGCTAAAGCGTTTCGCAGAAAACACCAAGGAACCTGTTTCTCACTCCAACCACAAAGCGTGCGCAGCACGAGTCTTGGCACAGCAAAACACTTCCTTTGGCATGCCCTTTGCAGCCTCACTCCAAACGGGGCTCTCCGCTTCATCCATCCCCTGACTGCATACTAGCACCAACGGGCTGCTAAAGCGTTTCGCAGAAAACACCAAGGAACCTGTTTCTCACTCCAAGCACAAAGCGTGCGCAGCACGAGTCTTGGCACAGCAGAACACTTCCTTTGGCATGCCCTTTGCAGCCTCACTCCAAACGGGGCTCTCCGCTTCATCCATCCCCTGACTCCATACTAGCACCAACGGGCTGCTCAAGCGTTTCGCAGAAAACACCAAGGAACCTGTTTCTCACTCCAAGCACAAAGCGTGCGCAGCACGAGTCTTGGCACAGCAGAACACTTCCTTTGGCATGCCCTTTGCAGCCTCACTCCAAACGGGGCTCTCTGCTTCATCCATCCCCTGACTCCATACTAGCACCAACGGGCTGCTAAAGCGTTTCGCAGAAAACACCAAGGAACCTGTTTCTCACTCCAACCACAAAGCGTGCGCAGCACGAGTCTTGGCACAGCAAAACACTTCCTTTGGCATGCCCTTTGCCGCCTCACTCCAAACGGGGCTCTCCGCTTCATCCATCCCCTGACTGCATACTAGCACCAACGGGCTGCTAAAGCGTTTCGCAGAAAACACCAAGGAACCTGTTTCTCACTCCAAGCACAAAGCGTGCGCACCACGAGTCTTGGCACAGCAAAACACTTCCTTTGGCATGCCCTTTGCAGCCGCACTCCAAACGGGGCTCTCTGCTTCATCCATCCCCTGACTCCATACTAGCACCAACGGGCTGCTCAAGCGTTTCGCAGAAAACACCAAGGAACCTGTTTCTCACTCCAACCACAAAGCGTGCGCAGCACGAGTCTTGGCACAGCAGAACACTTCCTTTGGCATGCCCTTTGCAGCCTCACTCCAAACGGGGCTCTCTGCTTCATCCATCCCCTGACTCCATACTAGCACCAACGGGCTGCTAAAGCGTTTCGCAGAAAACACCAAGGAACCTGTTTCTCACTCCAACCACAAAGCGTGCGCAGCACGAGTCTTGGCACAGCAAAACACTTTTCTTGACATGCCCTTTGCAGCCTCACTCCAAACGGGGCTCTCCGCTTCATCCATCCCCTGACTCCATACTAGCACCAACGGGCTGCTAAAGCGTTTCGCAGAAAACACCAAGGAACCTGTTTCTCACTCCAACCACAAAGCGTGCGCAGCACGAGTCTTGGCACAGCAAAACACTTCCTTTGGCATGCCCTTTGCAGCCGCACTCCAAACGGGGCTCTCTGCTTCATCCATCCCCTGACTCCATACTAGCACCAACGGGCTGCTCAAGCGTTTCGCAGAAAACACCAAGGAACCTGTTTCTCACTCCAACCACAAAGCGTGCGCAGCACGAGTCTTGGCACAGCAGAACACTTCCTTTGGCATGCCCTTTGCAGCCTCACTCCAAACGGGGCTCTCTGCTTCATCCATCCCCTGACTCCATACTAGCACCAACGGGCTGCTAAAGCGTTTCGCAGAAAACACCAAGGAACCTGTTTCTCACTCCAACCACAAAGCGTGCGCAGCACGAGTCTTGGCACAGCAAAACACTTCCTTTGGCATGCCCTTTGCAGCCTCACTCCAAACGGGGCTCTCTGCTTCATCCATCCCCTGACTCCATACTAGCACCAACGGGCTGCTAAAGCGTTTCGCAGAAAACACCAAGGAACCTGTTTCTCACTCCAACCACAAAGCGTGCGCAGCATGAGTCTTGGCACAGCAAAACACTTTTCTTGACATGCCCTTTGCAGCCTCACTCCAAACGGGGCTCTCCGCTTCATCCATCCCCTGACTCCATACTAGCACCAACGGGCTGCTAAAGCGTTTCGCAGAAAACACCAAGGAACCTGTTTCTCACTCCAAGCACAAAGCGTGCGCAGCACGAGTCTTGGCACAGCAAAACACTTCCTTTGGCATGCCCTTTGCAGCCTCACTCCAAACGGGGCTCTCCGCTTCATCCATCCCCTGACTCCATACTAGCACCAACGGGCTGCTAAAGCGTTTCGCAGAAAACACCAAGGAACCTGTTTCTCACTCCAACCACAAAGCGTGCGCAGCACGAGTCTTGGCACAGCAAAACACTTCCTTTGGCATGCCCTTTGCAGCCTCACTCCAAACGGGGCTCTCCGCTTCATCCATCCCCTGACTCCATACTAGCACCAACGGGCTGCTAAAGCGTTTCGCAGAAAACACCAAGGAACCTGTTTCTCACTCCAAGCACAAAGCGTGCGCAGCACGAGTCTTGGCACAGCAAAACACTTTTCTTGACATGCCCTTTGCAGCCTCACTCCAAACGGGGCTCTCCGCTTCATCCATCCCCTGACTCCATACTAGCACCAACGGGCTGCTAAAGCGTTTCGCAGAAAACACCAAGGAACCTGTTTCTCACTCCAACCACAAAGCGTGCGCAGCACGAGTCTTGGCACAGCAAAACACTTCCTTTGGCATGCCCTTTGCCGCCTCACTCCAAACGGGGCTCTCCGCTTCATCCATCCCCTGACTGCATACTAGCACCAACGGGCTGCTAAAGCGTTTCGCAGAAAACACCAAGGAACCTGTTTCTCACTCCAAGCACAAAGCGTGCGCAGCACGAGTCTTGGCACAGCAGAACACTTCCTTTGGCATGCCCTTTGCAGCCTCACTCCAAACGGGTCTCTCCGCTTCATCCATCCCCTGACTCCATACTAGCACCAACGGGCTGCTAAAGCGTTTCGCAGAAAACACCAAGGAACCTGTTTCTCACTCCAACCACAAAGCGTGCGCAGCACGAGTCTTGGCACAGCAAAACACTTCCTTTGGCATGCCCTTTGCAGCCTCACTCCAAACGGGGCTCTCTGCTTCATCCATCCCCTGACTCCATACTAGCACCAACGGGCTGCTAAAGCGTTTCGCAGAAAACACCAAGGAACCTGTTTCTCACTCCAACCACAAAGCGTGCGCAGCATGAGTCTTGGCACAGCAAAACACTTTTCTTGACATGCCCTTTGCAGCCTCACTCCAAACGGGGCTCTCCGCTTCATCCATCCCCTGACTCCATACTAGCACCAACGGGCTGCTAAAGCGTTTCGCAGAAAACACCAAGGAACCTGTTTCTCACTCCAAGCACAAAGCGTGCGCAGCACGAGTCTTGGCACAGCAAAACACTTCCTTTGGCATGCCCTTTGCAGCCTCACTCCAAACGGGGCTCTCCGCTTCATCCATCCCCTGACTCCATACTAGCACCAACGGGCTGCTAAAGCGTTTCGCAGAAAACACCAAGGAACCTGTTTCTCACTCCAACCACAAAGCGTGCGCAGCACGAGTCTTGGCACAGCAAAACACTTCCTTTGGCATGCCCTTTGCAGCCTCACTCCAAACGGGGCTCTCCGCTTCATCCATCCCCTGACTCCATACTAGCACCAACGGGCTGCTAAAGCGTTTCGCAGAAAACACCAAGGAACCTGTTTCTCACTCCAAGCACAAAGCGTGCGCAGCACGAGTCTTGGCACAGCAAAACACTTTTCTTGACATGCCCTTTGCAGCCTCACTCCAAACGGGGCTCTCCGCTTCATCCATCCCCTGACTCCATACTAGCACCAACGGGCTGCTAAAGCGTTTCGCAGAAAACACCAAGGAACCTGTTTCTCACTCCAAGCACAAAGCGTGCGCAGCACGAGTCTTGGCACAGCAAAACACTTCCTTTGGCATGCCCTTTGCAGCCTCACTCCAAACGGGGCTCTCCGCTTCATCCATCCCCTGACTCCATACTAGCACCAACGGGCTGCTAAAGCGTTTCGCAGAAAACACCAAGGAACCTGTTTCTCACTCCAACCACAAAGCGTGCGCAGCACGAGTCTTGGCACAGCAAAACACTTCCTTTGGCATGCCCTTTGCAGCCGCACTCCAAACGGGGCTCTCTGCTTCATCCATCCCCTGACTCCATACTAGCACCAACGGGCTGCTCAAGCGTTTCGCAGAAAACACCAAGGAACCTGTTTCTCACTCCAACCACAAAGCGTGCGCAGCACGAGTCTTGGCACAGCAGAACACTTCCTTTGGCATGCCCTTTGCAGCCTCACTCCAAACGGGGCTCTCTGCTTCATCCATCCCCTGACTCCATACTAGCACCAACGGGCTGCTAAAGCGTTTCGCAGAAAACACCAAGGAACCTGTTTCTCACTCCAACCACAAAGCGTGCGCAGCACGAGTCTTGGCACAGCAAAACACTTTTCTTGACATGCCCTTTGCAGCCTCACTCCAAACGGGGCTCTCCGCTTCATCCATCCCCTGACTCCATACTAGCACCAACGGGCTGCTAAAGCGTTTCGCAGAAAACACCAAGGAACCTGTTTCTCACTCCAACCACAAAGCGTGCGCAGCACGAGTCTTGGCACAGCAAAACACTTCCTTTGGCATGCCCTTTGCAGCCGCACTCCAAACGGGGCTCTCTGCTTCATCCATCCCCTGACTCCATACTAGCACCAACGGGCTGCTCAAGCGTTTCGCAGAAAACACCAAGGAACCTGTTTCTCACTCCAACCACAAAGCGTGCGCAGCACGAGTCTTGGCACAGCAGAACACTTCCTTTGGCATGCCCTTTGCAGCCTCACTCCAAACGGGGCTCTCTGCTTCATCCATCCCCTGACTCCATACTAGCACCAACGGGCTGCTAAAGCGTTTCGCAGAAAACACCAAGGAACCTGTTTCTCACTCCAACCACAAAGCGTGCGCAGCACGAGTCTTGGCACAGCAAAACACTTCCTTTGGCATGCCCTTTGCAGCCTCACTCCAAACGGGGCTCTCTGCTTCATCCATCCCCTGACTCCATACTAGCACCAACGGGCTGCTAAAGCGTTTCGCAGAAAACACCAAGGAACCTGTTTCTCACTCCAACCACAAAGCGTGCGCAGCATGAGTCTTGGCACAGCAAAACACTTTTCTTGACATGCCCTTTGCAGCCTCACTCCAAACGGGGCTCTCCGCTTCATCCATCCCCTGACTCCATACTAGCACCAACGGGCTGCTAAAGCGTTTCGCAGAAAACACCAAGGAACCTGTTTCTCACTCCAACCACAAAGCGTGCGCAGCACGAGTCTTGGCACAGCAAAACACTTCCTTTGGCATGCCCTTTGCAGCCGCACTCCAAACGGGGCTCTCTGCTTCATCCATCCCCTGACTCCATACTAGCACCAACGGGCTGCTCAAGCGTTTCGCAGAAAACACCAAGGAACCTGTTTCTCACTCCAACCACAAAGCGTGCGCAGCACGAGTCTTGGCACAGCAGAACACTTCCTTTGGCATGCCCTTTGCAGCCTCACTCCAAACGGGGCTCTCTGCTTCATCCATCCCCTGACTCCATACTAGCACCAACGGGCTGCTAAAGCGTTTCGCAGAAAACACCAAGGAACCTGTTTCTCACTCCAACCACAAAGCGTGCGCAGCACGAGTCTTGGCACAGCAAAACACTTCCTTTGGCATGCCCTTTGCAGCCTCACTCCAAACGGGGCTCTCTGCTTCATCCATCCCCTGACTCCATACTAGCACCAACGGGCTGCTAAAGCGTTTCGCAGAAAACACCAAGGAACCTGTTTCTCACTCCAACCACAAAGCGTGCGCAGCATGAGTCTTGGCACAGCAAAACACTTTTCTTGACATGCCCTTTGCAGCCTCACTCCAAACGGGGCTCTCCGCTTCATCCATCCCCTGACTCCATACTAGCACCAACGGGCTGCTAAAGCGTTTCGCAGAAAACACCAAGGAACCTGTTTCTCACTCCAAGCACAAAGCGTGCGCAGCACGAGTCTTGGCACAGCAAAACACTTCCTTTGGCATGCCCTTTGCAGCCTCACTCCAAACGGGGCTCTCCGCTTCATCCATCCCCTGACTCCATACTAGCACCAACGGGCTGCTAAAGCGTTTCGCAGAAAACACCAAGGAACCTGTTTCTCACTCCAAGCACAAAGCGTGCGCAGCACGAGTCTTGGCACAGCAAAACACTTCCTTTGGCATGCCCTTTGCAGCCTCACTCCAAACGGGGCTCTCCGCTTCATCCATCCCCTGACTCCATACTAGCACCAACGGGCTGCTAAAGCGTTTCGCAGAAAACACCAAGGAACCTGTTTCTCACTCCAAGCACAAAGCGTGCGCAGCACGAGTCTTGGCACAGCAAAACACTTCCTTTGGCATGCCCTTTGCAGCCGCACTCCAAACGGGGCTCTCCGCTTCATCCATCCCCTGACTCCATACTAGCACCAACGGGCTGCTAAAGCGTTTCGCAGAAAACACCAAGGAACCTGTTTCTCACTCCAAGCACAAAGCGTGCGCAGCACGAGTCTTGGCACAGCAGAACACTTCCTTTGGCATGCCCTTTGCAGCCTCACTCCAAACGGGGCTCTCTGCTTCATCCATCCCCTGACTCCATAATAGCACCAACGGGCTGCTAAAGCGTTTCGCAGAAAACACCAAGGAACCTGTTTCTCACTCCAAGCACAAAGCGTGCGCAGCACGAGTCTTGGCACAGCAAAACACTTCCTTTGGCATGCCCTTTGCAGCCTCACTCCAAACGGGGCTCTCCGCTTCATCCATCCCCTGACTCCATACTAGCACCAACGGGCTGCTAAAGCGTTTCGCAGAAAACACCAAGGAACCTGTTTCTCACTCCAACCACAAAGCGTGCGCAGCACGAGTCTTGGCACAGCAGAACACTTCCTTTGGCATGCCCTTTGCAGCCTCACTCCAAACGGGGCTCTCCGCTTCATCCATCCCCTGACTCCATACTAGCACCAACGGGCTGCTAAAGCGTTTCGCAGAAAACACCAAGGAACCTGTTTCTCACTCCAACCACAAAGCGTGCGCAGCACGAGTCTTGGCACAGCAAAACACTTTTCTTGACATGCCCTTTGCAGCCTCACTCCAAACGGGGCTCTCCGCTTCATCCATCCCCTGACTCCATACTAGCACCAACGGGCTGCTAAAGCGTTTCGCAGAAAACACCAAGGAACCTGTTTCTCACTCCAAGCACAAAGCGTGCGCAGCACGAGTCTTGGCACAGCAAAACACTTCCTTTGGCATGCCCTTTGCAGCCTCACTCCAAACGGGGCTCTCCGCTTCATCCATCCCCTGACTCCATACTAGCACCAACGGGCTGCTCAAGCGTTTCGCAGAAAACACCAAGGAACCTGTTTCTCACTCCAACCACAAAGCGTGCGCAGCACGAGTCTTGGCACAGCAGAACACTTCCTTTGGCATGCCCTTTGCAGCCTCACTCCAAACGGGGCTCTCTGCTTCATCCATCCCCTGACTCCATACTAGCACCAACGGGCTGCTAAAGCGTTTCGCAGAAAACACCAAGGAACCTGTTTCTCACTCCAACCACAAAGCGTGCGCAGCACGAGTCTTGGCACAGCAAAACACTTCCTTTGGCATGCCCTTTGCAGCCTCACTCCAAACGGGGCTCTCTGCTTCATCCATCCCCTGACTCCATACTAGCACCAACGGGCTGCTAAAGCGTTTCGCAGAAAACACCAAGGAACCTGTTTCTCACTCCAACCACAAAGCGTGCGCAGCATGAGTCTTGGCACAGCAAAACACTTTTCTTGACATGCCCTTTGCAGCCTCACTCCAAACGGGGCTCTCCGCTTCATCCATCCCCTGACTCCATACTAGCACCAACGGGCTGCTAAAGCGTTTCGCAGAAAACACCAAGGAACCTGTTTCTCACTCCAAGCACAAAGCGTGCGCAGCACGAGTCTTGGCACAGCAAAACACTTCCTTTGGCATGCCCTTTGCAGCCTCACTCCAAACGGGGCTCTCCGCTTCATCCATCCCCTGACTCCATACTAGCACCAACGGGCTGCTAAAGCGTTTCGCAGAAAACACCAAGGAACCTGTTTCTCACTCCAAGCACAAAGCGTGCGCAGCACGAGTCTTGGCACAGCAAAACACTTCCTTTGGCATGCCCTTTGCAGCCTCACTCCAAACGGGGCTCTCCGCTTCATCCATCCCCTGACTCCATACTAGCACCAACGGGCTGCTAAAGCGTTTCGCAGAAAACACCAAGGAACCTGTTTCTCACTCCAAGCACAAAGCGTGCGCAGCACGAGTCTTGGCACAGCAAAACACTTCCTTTGGCATGCCCTTTGCAGCCGCACTCCAAACGGGGCTCTCCGCTTCATCCATCCCCTGACTCCATACTAGCACCAACGGGCTGCTAAAGCGTTTCGCAGAAAACACCAAGGAACCTGTTTCTCACTCCAAGCACAAAGCGTGCGCAGCACGAGTCTTGGCACAGCAGAACACTTCCTTTGGCATGCCCTTTGCAGCCTCACTCCAAACGGGGCTCTCTGCTTCATCCATCCCCTGACTCCATAATAGCACCAACGGGCTGCTAAAGCGTTTCGCAGAAAACACCAAGGAACCTGTTTCTCACTCCAAGCACAAAGCGTGCGCAGCACGAGTCTTGGCACAGCAAAACACTTCCTTTGGCATGCCCTTTGCAGCCTCACTCCAAACGGGGCTCTCCGCTTCATCCATCCCCTGACTCCATACTAGCACCAACGGGCTGCTAAAGCGTTTCGCAGAAAACACCAAGGAACCTGTTTCTCACTCCAACCACAAAGCGTGCGCAGCACGAGTCTTGGCACAGCAGAACACTTCCTTTGGCATGCCCTTTGCAGCCTCACTCCAAACGGGGCTCTCCGCTTCATCCATCCCCTGACTCCATACTAGCACCAACGGGCTGCTAAAGCGTTTCGCAGAAAACACCAAGGAACCTGTTTCTCACTCCAACCACAAAGCGTGCGCAGCACGAGTCTTGGCACAGCAAAACACTTTTCTTGACATGCCCTTTGCAGCCTCACTCCAAACGGGGCTCTCCGCTTCATCCATCCCCTGACTCCATACTAGCACCAACGGGCTGCTAAAGCGTTTCGCAGAAAACACCAAGGAACCTGTTTCTCACTCCAAGCACAAAGCGTGCGCAGCACGAGTCTTGGCACAGCAAAACACTTCCTTTGGCATGCCCTTTGCAGCCTCACTCCAAACGGGGCTCTCCGCTTCATCCATCCCCTGACTCCATACTAGCACCAACGGGCTGCTAAAGCGTTTCGCAGAAAACACCAAGGAACCTGTTTCTCACTCCAACCACAAAGCGTGCGCAGCATGAGTCTTGGCACAGCAAAACACTTTTCTTGACATGCCCTTTGCAGCCTCACTCCAAACGGGGCTCTCCGCTTCATCCATCCCCTGACTCCATACTAGCACCAACGGGCTGCTAAAGCGTTTCGCAGAAAACACCAAGGAACCTGTTTCTCACTCCAAGCACAAAGCGTGCGCAGCACGAGTCTTGGCACAGCAGAACACTTCCTTTGGCATGCCCTTTGCAGCCTCACTCCAAACGGGGCTCTCTGCTTCATCCATCCCCTGACTCCATAATAGCACCAACGGGCTGCTAAAGCGTTTCGCAGAAAACACCAAGGAACCTGTTTCTCACTCCAAGCACAAAGCGTGCGCAGCACGAGTCTTGGCACAGCAAAACACTTTTCTTGACATGCCCTTTGCAGCCTCACTCCAAACGGGGCTCTCCGCTTCATCCATCCCCTGACTCCATACTAGCACCAACGGGCTGCTAAAGCGTTTCGCAGAAAACACCAAGGAACCTGTTTCTCACTCCAAGCACAAAGCGTGCGCAGCACGAGTCTTGGCACAGCAAAACACTTTTCTTGACATGCCCTTTGCAGCCTCACTCCAAACGGGGCTCTCCGCTTCATCCATCCCCTGACTCCATACTAGCACCAACGGGCTGCTAAAGCGTTTCGCAGAAAACACCAAGGAACCTGTTTCTCACTCCAACCACAAAGCGTGCGCAGCATGAGTCTTGGCACAGCAAAACACTTTTCTTGACATGCCCTTTGCAGCCTCACTCCAAACGGGGCTCTCCGCTTCATCCATCCCCTGACTCCATACTAGCACCAACGGGCTGCTAAAGCGTTTCGCAGAAAACACCAAGGAACCTGTTTCTCACTCCAAGCACAAAGCGTGCGCAGCACGAGTCTTGGCACAGCAAAACACTTCCTTTGGCATGCCCTTTGCAGCCTCACAACAAACGGGGCTCTCCGCTTCATCCATCCCCTGACTCCATACTAGCACCAACGGGCTGCTAAAGCGTTTCGCAGAAAACACCAAGGAACCTGTTTCTCACTCCAAGCACAAAGCGTGCGCAGCACGAGTCTTGGCACAGCAAAACACTTCCTTTGGCATGCCCTTTGCAGCCTCACTCCAAACGGGGCTCTCCGCTTCATCCATCCCCTGACTCCATACTAGCACCAACGGGCTGCTAAAGCGTTTCGCAGAAAACACCAAGGAACCTGTTTCTCACTCCAACCACAAAGCGTGCGCAGCACGAGTCTTGGCACAGCAGAACACTTCCTTTGGCATGCCCTTTGCAGCCTCACTCCAAACGGGGCTCTCCGCTTCATCCATCCCCTGACTCCATACTAGCACCAACGGGCTGCTAAAGCGTTTCGCAGAAAACACCAAGGAACCTGTTTCTCACTCCAACCACAAAGCGTGCGCAGCACGAGTCTTGGCACAGCAAAACACTTCCTTTGGCATGCCCTTTGCCGCCTCACTCCAAACGGGGCTCTCCGCTTCATCCATCCCCTGACTGCATACTAGCACCAACGGGCTGCTAAAGCGTTTCGCAGAAAACACCAAGGAACCTGTTTCTCACTCCAAGCACAAAGCGTGCGCAGCACGAGTCTTGGCACAGCAGAACACTTCCTTTGGCATGCCCTTTGCAGCCTCACTCCAAACGGGTCTCTCCGCTTCATCCATCCCCTGACTCCATACTAGCACCAACGGGCTGCTAAAGCGTTTCGCAGAAAACACCAAGGAACCTGTTTCTCACTCCAACCACAAAGCGTGCGCAGCACGAGTCTTGGCACAGCAAAACACTTCCTTTGGCATGCCCTTTGCAGCCGCACTCCAAACGGGGCTCTCTGCTTCATCCATCCCCTGACTCCATACTAGCACCAACGGGCTGCTCAAGCGTTTCGCAGAAAACACCAAGGAACCTGTTTCTCACTCCAACCACAAAGCGTGCGCAGCACGAGTCTTGGCACAGCAGAACACTTCCTTTGGCATGCCCTTTGCAGCCTCACTCCAAACGGGGCTCTCTGCTTCATCCATCCCCTGACTCCATACTAGCACCAACGGGCTGCTAAAGCGTTTCGCAGAAAACACCAAGGAACCTGTTTCTCACTCCAACCACAAAGCGTGCGCAGCACGAGTCTTGGCACAGCAAAACACTTCCTTTGGCATGCCCTTTGCAGCCTCACTCCAAACGGGGCTCTCTGCTTCATCCATCCCCTGACTCCATACTAGCACCAACGGGCTGCTAAAGCGTTTCGCAGAAAACACCAAGGAACCTGTTTCTCACTCCAACCACAAAGCGTGCGTAGCATGAGTCTTGGCACAGCAAAACACTTTTCTTGACATGCCCTTTGCAGCCTCACTCCAAACGGGGCTCTCCGCTTCATCCATCCCCTGACTCCATACTAGCACCAACGGGCTGCTAAAGCGTTTCGCAGAAAACACCAAGGAACCTGTTTCTCACTCCAAGCACAAAGCGTGCGCAGCACGAGTCTTGGCACAGCAGAACACTTCCTTTGGCATGCCCTTTGCAGCCTCACTCCAAACGGGGCTCTCCGCTTCATCCATCCCCTGACTCCATACTAGCACCAACGGGCTGCTAAAGCGTTTCGCAGAAAACACCAAGGAACCTGTTTCTCACTCCAAGCACAAAGCGTGCGCAGCACGAGTCTTGGCACAGCAAAACACTTTTCTTGACATGCCCTTTGCAGCCTCACTCCAAACGGGGCTCTCCGCTTCATCCATCCCCTGACTCCATACTAGCACCAACGGGCTGCTAAAGCGTTTCGCAGAAAACACCAAGGAACCTGTTTCTCACTCCAAGCACAAAGCGTGCGCAGCACGAGTCTTGGCACAGCAAAACACTTTTCTTGACATGCCCTTTGCAGCCTCACTCCAAACGGGGCTCTCCGCTTCATCCATCCCCTGACTCCATACTAGCACCAACGGGCTGCTAAAGCGTTTCGCAGAAAACACCAAGGAACCTGTTTCTCACTCCAAGCACAAAGCGTGCGCAGCACGAGTCTTGGCACAGCAAAACACTTCCTTTGGCATGCCCTTTGCAGTCTCACTCCAAACGGGGCTCTCCGCTTCATCCATCCCCTGACTCCATACTAGCACCAACGGGCTGCTAAAGCGTTTCGCAGAAAACACCAAGGAACCTGTTTCTCACTCCAAGCACAAAGCGTGCGCAGCACGAGTCTTGGCACAGCAAAACACTTCCTTTGGCATGCCCTTTGCAGCCTCACTCCAAACGGGGCTCTCCGCTTCATCCATCCCCTGACTCCATACTAGCACCAACGGGCTGCTAAAGCGTTTCGCAGAAAACACCAAGGAACCTGTTTCTCACTCCAACCACAAAGCGTGCGCAGCACGAGTCTTGGCACAGCAAAACACTTCCTTTGGCATGCCCTTTGCCGCCTCACTCCAAACGGGGCTCTCCGCTTCATCCATCCCCTGACTGCATACTAGCACCAACGGGCTGCTAAAGCGTTTCGCAGAAAACACCAAGGAACCTGTTTCTCACTCCAAGCACAAAGCGTGCGCAGCACGAGTCTTGGCACAGCAGAACACTTCCTTTGGCATGCCCTTTGCAGCCTCACTCCAAACGGGTCTCTCCGCTTCATCCATCCCCTGACTCCATACTAGCACCAACGGGCTGCTAAAGCGTTTCGCAGAAAACACCAAGGAACCTGTTTCTCACTCCAACCACAAAGCGTGCGCAGCACGAGTCTTGGCACAGCAAAACACTTCCTTTGGCATGCCCTTTGCAGCCGCACTCCAAACGGGGCTCTCTGCTTCATCCATCCCCTGACTCCATACTAGCACCAACGGGCTGCTAAAGCGTTTCGCAGAAAACACCAAGGAACCTGTTTCTCACTCCAAGCACAAAGCGTGCGCAGCACGAGTCTTGGCACAGCAGAACACTTCCTTTGGCATGCCCTTTGCAGCCTCACTCCAAACGGGGCTCTCTGCTTCATCCATCCCCTGACTCCATACTAGCACCAACGGGCTGCTAAAGCGTTTCGCAGAAAACACCAAGGAACCTGTTTCTCACTCCAACCACAAAGCGTGCGCAGCACGAGTCTTGGCACAGCAAAACACTTCTTTTGGCATGCCCTTTGCAGCCTCACTCCAAACGGGGCTCTCCGCTTCATCCATCCCCTGACTCCATACTAGCACCAACGGGCTGCTAAAGCGTTTCGCAGAAAACACCAAGGAACCTGTTTCTCACTCCAAGCACAAAGCGTGCGCAGCACGAGTCTTGGCACAGCAGAACACTTCCTTTGGCATGCCCTTTGCAGCCTCACTCCAAACGGGGCTCTCCGCTTCATCCATCCCCTGACTCCATACTAGCACCAACGGGCTGCTCAAGCGTTTCGCAGAAAACACCAAGGAACCTGTTTCTCACTCCAAGCACAAAGCGTGCGCAGCACGAGTCTTGGCACAGCAGAACATTTCCTTTGGCATGCCCTTTGCAGCCTCACTCCAAACGGGGCTCTCCGCTTCATCCATCCCCTGACTCCATACTAGCACCAACGGGCTGCTAAAGCGTTTCGCAGAAAACACCAAGGAACCTGTTTCTCACTCCAAGCACAAAGCGTGCGCAGCACGAGTCTTGGCACAGCAGAACACTTCCTTTGGCATGCCCTTTGCAGCCTCACTCCAAACGGGGCTCTCCGCTTCATCCATCCCCTGACTCCATACTAGCACCAACGGGCTGCTAAAGCGTTTCGCAGAAAACACCAAGGAACCTGTTTCTCACTCCAAGCACAAAGCGTGCGCAGCACGAGTCTTGGCACAGCAAAACACTTCCTTTGGCATGCCCTTTGCAGCCTCACTCCAAACGGGGCTCTCCGCTTCATCCATCCCCTGACTCCATACTAGCACCAACGGGCTGCTAAAGCGTTTCGCAGAAAACACCAAGGAACCTGTTTCTCACTCCAAGCACAAAGCGTGCGCAGCACGAGTCTTGGCACAGCAAAACACTTCCTTTGGCATGCCCTTTGCAGCCTCACTCCAAACGGGGCTCTCCGCTTCATCCATCCCCTGACTCCATACTAGCACCAACGGGCTGCTAAAGCGTTTCGCAGAAAACACCAAGGAACCTGTTTCTCACTCCAAGCACAAAGCGTGCGCAGCACGAGTCTTGGCACAGCAGAACACTTCCTTTGGCATGCCCTTTGCAGCCTCACTCCAAACGGGGCTCTCCGCTTCATCCATCCCCTGACTCCATACTAGCACCAACGGGCTGCTAAAGCGTTTCGCAGAAAACACCAAGGAACCTGTTTCTCACTCCAACCACAAAGCGTGCGCAGCACGAGTCTTGGCACAGCAGAACACTTCCTTTGGCATGCCCTTTGCAGCCTCACTCCAAACGGGGCTCTCTGCTTCATCCATCCCCTGACTCCATACTAGCACCAACGGGCTGCTAAAGCGTTTCGCAGAAAACACCAAGGAACCTGTTTCTCACTCCAACCACAAAGCGTGCGCAGCACGAGTCTTGGCACAGCAAAACACTTCCTTTGGCATGCCCTTTGCAGCCTCACTCAAAACGGGGCTCTCCGCTTCATCCATCCCCTGACTGCATACTAGCACCAACGGGCTGCTAAAGCGTTTCGCAGAAAACACCAAGGAACCTGTTTCTCACTCCAAGCACAAAGCGTGCGCAGCACGAGTCTTGGCACAGCAGAACACTTCCTTTGGCATGCCCTTTGCAGCCTCACTCCAAACGGGGCTCTCCGCTTCATCCATCCCCTGACTCCATACTAGCACCAACGGGCTGCTAAAGCGTTTCGCAGAAAACACCAAGGAACCTGTTTCTCACTCCAAGCACAAAGCGTGCGCAGCACGAGTCTTGGCACAGCAGAACATTTCCTTTGGCATGCCCTTTGCAGCCTCACTCCAAACGGGGCTCTCCGCTTCATCCATCCCCTGACTCCATACTAGCACCAACGGGCTGCTAAAGCGTTTCGCAGAAAACACCAAGGAACCTGTTTCTCACTCCAAGCACAAAGCGTGCGCAGCACGAGTCTTGGCACAGCAAAACACTTTTCTTGACATGCCCTTTGCAGCCTCACTCCAAACGGGGCTCTCCGCTTCATCCATCCCCTGACTCCATACTAGCACCAACGGGCTGCTAAAGCGTTTCGCAGAAAACACCAAGGAACCTGTTTCTCACTCCAAGCACAAAGCGTGCGCAGCACGAGTCTTGGCACAGCAGAACACTTCCTTTGGCATGCCCTTTGCAGCCTCACTCCAAACGGGGCTCTCCGCTTCATCCATCCCCTGACTCCATACTAGCACCAACGGGCTGCTAAAGCGTTTCGCAGAAAACACCAAGGAACCTGTTTCTCACTCCAAGCACAAAGCGTGCGCAGCACGAGTCTTGGCACAGCAAAACACTTTTCTTGACATGCCCTTTGCAGCCTCACTCCAAACGGGGCTCTCCGCTTCATCCATCCCCTGACTCCATACTAGCACCAACGGGCTGCTAAAGCGTTTCGCAGAAAACACCAAGGAACCTGTTTCTCACTCCAAGCACAAAGCGTGCGCAGCACGAGTCTTGGCACAGCAAAACACTTCCTTTGGCATGCCCTTTGCAGCCTCACTCCAAACGGGGCTCTCCGCTTCATCCATCCCCTGACTCCATACTAGCACCAACGGGCTGCTCAAGCGTTTCGCAGAAAACACCAAGGAACCTGTTTCTCACTCCAAGCACAAAGCGTGCGCAGCACGAGTCTTGGCACAGCAAAACACTTCCTTTGGCATGCCCTTTGCAGCCTCACTCCAAACGGGGCTCTCCGCTTCATCCATCCCCTGACTCCATACTAGCACCAACGGGCTGCTAAAGCGTTTCGCAGAAAACACCAAGGAACCTGTTTCTCACTCCAAGCACAAAGCGTGCGCAGCACGAGTCTTGGCACAGCAGAACACTTCCTTTGGCATGCCCTTTGCAGCCTCACTCCAAACGGGGCTCTCCGCTTCATCCATCCCCTGACTCCATACTAGCACCAACGGGCTGCTAAAGCGTTTCGCAGAAAACACCAAGGAACCTGTTTCTCACTCCAACCACAAAGCGTGCGCAGCACGAGTCTTGGCACAGCAGAACACTTCCTTTGGCATGCCCTTTGCAGCCTCACTCCAAACGGGGCTCTCCGCTTCATCCATCCCCTGACTCCATACTAGCACCAACGGGCTGCTCAAGCGTTTCGCAGAAAACACCAAGGAACCTGTTTCTCACTCCAAGCACAAAGCGTGCGCAGCACGAGTCTTGGCACAGCAGAACATTTCCTTTGGCATGCCCTTTGCAGCCTCACTCCAAACGGGGCTCTCCGCTTCATCCATCCCCTGACTCCATACTAGCACCAACGGGCTGCTAAAGCGTTTCGCAGAAAACACCAAGGAACCTGTTTCTCACTCCAAGCACAAAGCGTGCGCAGCACGAGTCTTGGCACAGCAAAACACTTTTCTTGACATGCCCTTTGCAGCCTCACTCCAAACGGGGCTCTCCGCTTCATCCATCCCCTGACTCCATACTAGCACCAACGGGCTGCTAAAGCGTTTCGCAGAAAACACCAAGGAACCTGTTTCTCACTCCAAGCACAAAGCGTGCGCAGCACGAGTCTTGGCACAGCAAAACACTTCCTTTGGCATGCCCTTTGCAGCCTCACTCCAAACGGGGCTCTCCGCTTCATCCATCCCCTGACTCCATACTAGCACCAACGGGCTGCTAAAGCGTTTCGCAGAAAACACCAAGGAACCTGTTTCTCACTCCAAGCACAAAGCGTGCGCAGCACGAGTCTTGGCACAGCAAAACACTTCCTTTGGCATGCCCTTTGCAGCCTCACTCCAAACGGGGCTCTCCGCTTCATCCATCCCCTGACTCCATACTAGCACCAACGGGCTGCTAAAGCGTTTCGCAGAAAACACCAAGGAACCTGTTTCTCACTCCAAGCACAAAGCGTGCGCAGCACGAGTCTTGGCACAGCAAAACACTTCCTTTGGCATGCCCTTTGCAGCCTCCCTCCAAACGGGGCTCTCCGCTTCATCCATCCCCTGACTCCATACTAGCACCAACGGGCTGCTAAAGCGTTTCGCAGAAAACACCAAGGAACCTGTTTCTCACTCCAAGCACAAAGCGTGCGCAGCACGAGTCTTGGCACAGCAAAACACTTTTCTTGACATGCCCTTTGCAGCCTCACTCCAAACGGGGCTCTCCGCTTCATCCATCCCCTGACTCCATACTAGCACCAACGGGCTGCTAAAGCGTTTCGCAGAAAACACCAAGGAACCTGTTTCTCACTCCAAGCACAAAGCGTGCGCAGCACGAGTCTTGGCACAGCAAAACACTTTTCTTGACATGCCCTTTGCAGCCTCACTCCAAACGGGGCTCTCCGCTTCATCCATCCCCTGACTCCATACTAGCACCAACGGGCTGCTAAAGCGTTTCGCAGAAAACACCAAGGAACCTGTTTCTCACTCCAAGCACAAAGCGTGCGCAGCACGAGTCTTGGCACAGCAAAACACTTCCTTTGGCATGCCCTTTGCAGCCTCACTCCAAACGGGGCTCTCCGCTTCATCCATCCCCTGACTCCATACTAGCACCAACGGGCTGCTAAAGCGTTTCGCAGAAAACACCAAGGAACCTGTTTCTCACTCCAAGCACAAAGCGTGCGCAGCACGAGTCTTGGCACAGCAAAACACTTCCTTTGGCATGCCCTTTGCAGCCGCACTCCAAACGGGGCTCTCCGCTTCATCCATCCCCTGACTGCATACTAGCACCAACGGGCTGCTAAAGCGTTTCGCAGAAAACACCAAGGAACCTGTTTCTCACTCCAAGCACAAAGCGTGCGCAGCACGAGTCTTGGCACAGCAGAACACTTCCTTTGGCATGCCCTTTGCAGCCTCACTCCAAACGGGGCTCTCTGCTTCATCCATCCCCTGACTCCATAATAGCACCAACGGGCTGCTAAAGCGTTTCGCAGAAAACACCAAGGAACCTGTTTCTCACTCCAAGCACAAAGCGTGCGCAGCACGAGTCTTGGCACAGCAAAACACTTCCTTTGGCATGCCCTTTGCAGCCTCACTCCAAACGGGGCTCTCCGCTTCATCCATCCCCTGACTCCATACTAGCACCAACGGGCTGCTAAAGCGTTTCGCAGAAAACACCAAGGAACCTGTTTCTCACTCCAAGCACAAAGCGTGCGCAGCACGAATCTTGGCACAGAAAAACACTTCCTTTGGCATGCCCTTTGCAGCCTCACTCCAAACGGGGCTCTCCGCTTCATCCATCCCCTGACTCCATACTAGCACCAACGGGCTGCTAAAGCGTTTCGCAGAAAACACCAAGGAACCTGTTTCTCACTCCAACCACAAAGCGTGCGCAGCACGAGTCTTGGCACAGCAAAACACTTTTCTTGACATGCCCTTTGCAGCCTCACTCCAAACGGGGCTCTCCGCTTCATCCATCCCCTGACTCCATACTAGCACCAACGGGCTGCTAAAGCGTTTCGCAGAAAACACCAAGGAACCTGTTTCTCACTCCAAGCACAAAGCGTGCGCAGCACGAGTCTTGGCACAGCAAAACACTTCCTTTGGCATGCCCTTTGCAGCCTCACTCCAAACGGGGCTCTCCGCTTCATCCATCCCCTGACTCCATACTAGCACCAACGGGCTGCTAAAGCGTTTCGCAGAAAACACCAAGGAACCTGTTTCTCACTCCAAGCACAAAGCGTGCGCAGCACGAGTCTTGGCACAGCAAAACACTTTTCTTGACATGCCCTTTGCAGCCTCACTCCAAACGGGGCTCTCCGCTTCATCCATCCCCTGACTCCATACTAGCACCAACGGGCTGCTAAAGCGTTTCGCAGAAAACACCAAGGAACCTGTTTCTCACTCCAAGCACAAAGCGTGCGCAGCATGAGTCTTGGCACAGCAAAACACTTCCCTTGGCATGCCCTTTGCAGCCTCACTCCAAACGGGGCTCTCCGCTTCATCCATCCCCTGACTCCATACTAGCACCAACGGGCTGCTAAAGCGTTTCGCAGAAAACACCAAGGAACCTGTTTCTCACTCCAAGCACAAAGCGTGCGCAGCACGAGTCTTGGCACAGCAAAACACTTCCTTTGGCATGCCCTTTGCAGCCTCACTCCAAACGGGGCTCTCCGCTTCATCCATCCCCTGACTGCATACTAGCACCAACGGGCTGCTAAAGCGTTTCGCAGAAAACACCAAGGAACCTGTTTCTCACTCCAAGCACAAAGCGTGCGCAGCACGAGTCTTGGCACAGCAAAACACTTCCCTTGGCATGCCCTTTGCAGCCTCACTCCAAACGGGGCTCTCCGCTTCATCCATCCCCTGACTCCATACTAGCACCAACGGGCTGCTAAAGCGTTTCGCAGAAAACACCAAGGAACCTGTTTCTCACTCCAACCACAAAGCGTGCGCAGCATGAGTCTTGGCACAGCAAAACACTTTTCTTGACATGCCCTTTGCAGCCTCACTCCAAACGGGGCTCTCCGCTTCATCCATCCCCTGACTCCATACTAGCACCAACGGGCTGCTAAAGCGTTTCGCAGAAAACACCAAGGAACCTGTTTCTCACTCCAAGCACAAAGCGTGCGCAGCACGAGTCTTGGCACAGCAAAACACTTCCTTTGGCATGCCCTTTGCAGCCGCACTCCAAACGGGGCTCTCCGCTTCATCCATCCCCTGACTCCATACTAGCACCAACGGGCTGCTAAAGCGTTTCGCAGAAAACACCAAGGAACCTGTTTCTCACTCCAAGCACAAAGCGTGCGCAGCACGAGTCTTGGCACAGCAGAACACTTCCTTTGGCATGCCCTTTGCAGCCTCACTCCAAACGGGGCTCTCTGCTTCATCCATCCCCTGACTCCATAATAGCACCAACGGGCTGCTAAAGCGTTTCGCAGAAAACACCAAGGAACCTGTTTCTCACTCCAAGCACAAAGCGTGCGCAGCACGAGTCTTGGCACAGCAAAACACTTCCTTTGGCATGCCCTTTGCAGCCTCACTCCAAACGGGGCTCTCCGCTTCATCCATCCCCTGACTCCATACTAGCACCAACGGGCTGCTAAAGCGTTTCGCAGAAAACACCAAGGAACCTGTTTCTCACTCCAAGCACAAAGCGTGCGCAGCACGAATCTTGGCACAGCAAAACACTTCCTTTGGCATGCCCTTTGCAGCCTCACTCCAAACGGGGCTCTCCGCTTCATCCATCCCCTGACTCCATACTAGCACCAACGGGCTGCTAAAGCGTTTCGCAGAAAACACCAAGGAACCTGTTTCTCACTCCAACCACAAAGCGTGCGCAGCACGAGTCTTGGCACAGCAAAACACTTTTCTTGACATGCCCTTTGCAGCCTCACTCCAAACGGGGCTCTCCGCTTCATCCATCCCCTGACTCCATACTAGCACCAACGGGCTGCTAAAGCGTTTCGCAGAAAACACCAAGGAACCTGTTTCTCACTCCAAGCACAAAGCGTGCGCAGCACGAGTCTTGGCACAGCAAAACACTTCCTTTGGCATGCCCTTTGCAGCCTCACTCCAAACGGGGCTCTCCGCTTCATCCATCCCCTGACTCCATACTAGCACCAACGGGCTGCTAAAGCGTTTCGCAGAAAACACCAAGGAACCTGTTTCTCACTCCAAGCACAAAGCGTGCGCAGCACGAGTCTTGGCACAGCAAAACACTTTTCTTGACATGCCCTTTGCAGCCTCACTCCAAACGGGGCTCTCCGCTTCATCCATCCCCTGACTCCATACTAGCACCAACGGGCTGCTAAAGCGTTTCGCAGAAAACACCAAGGAACCTGTTTCTCACTCCAACCACAAAGCGTGCGCAGCATGAGTCTTGGCACAGCAAAACACTTTTCTTGACATGCCCTTTGCAGCCTCACTCCAAACGGGGCTCTCCGCTTCATCCATCCCCTGACTCCATACTAGCACCAACGGGCTGCTAAAGCGTTTCGCAGAAAACACCAAGGAACCTGTTTCTCACTCCAAGCACAAAGCGTGCGCAGCACGAGTCTTGGCACAGCAAAACACTTCCTTTGGCATGCCCTTTGCAGCCTCACTCCAAACGGGGCTCTCCGCTTCATCCATCCCCTGACTCCATACTAGCACCAACGGGCTGCTAAAGCGTTTCGCAGAAAACACCAAGGAACCTGTTTCTCACTCCAAGCACAAAGCGTGCGCAGCACGAATCTTGGCACAGAAAAACACTTCCTTTGGCATGCCCTTTGCAGCCTCACTCCAAACGGGGCTCTCCGCTTCATCCATCCCCTGACTCCATACTAGCACCAACGGGCTGCTAAAGCGTTTCGCAGAAAACACCAAGGAACCTGTTTCTCACTCCAACCACAAAGCGTGCGCAGCACGAGTCTTGGCACAGCAAAACACTTTTCTTGACATGCCCTTTGCAGCCTCACTCCAAACGGGGCTCTCCGCTTCATCCATCCCCTGACTCCATACTAGCACCAACGGGCTGCTAAAGCGTTTCGCAGAAAACACCAAGGAACCTGTTTCTCACTCCAAGCACAAAGCGTGCGCAGCACGAGTCTTGGCACAGCAAAACACTTCCTTTGGCATGCCCTTTGCAGCCTCACTCCAAACGGGGCTCTCCGCTTCATCCATCCCCTGACTCCATACTAGCACCAACGGGCTGCTAAAGCGTTTCGCAGAAAACACCAAGGAACCTGTTTCTCACTCCAAGCACAAAGCGTGCGCAGCACGAGTCTTGGCACAGCAAAACACTTCCTTTGGCATGCCCTTTGCAGCCTCACTCCAAACGGGGCTCTCCGCTTCATCCATCCCCTGACTCCATACTAGCACCAACGGGCTGCTAAAACGTTTCGCAGAAAACACCAAGGAACCTGTTTCTCACTCCAACCACAAAGCGTGCGCAGCACGAGTCTTGGCACAGCAAAACACTTTTCTTGACATGCCCTTTGCAGCCTCACTCCAAACGGGGCTCTCCGCTTCATCCATCCCCTGACTCCATACTAGCACCAACGGGCTGCTAAAGCGTTTCGCAGAAAACACCAAGGAACCTGTTTCTCACTCCAAGCACAAAGCGTGCGCAGCACGAGTCTTGGCACAGCAAAACACTTCCTTTGGCATGCCCTTTGCAGCCTCACTCCAAACGGGGCTCTCCGCTTCATCCATCCCCTGACTCCATACTAGCACCAACGGGCTGCTAAAGCGTTTCGCAGAAAACACCAAGGAACCTGTTTCTCACTCCAAGCACAAAGCGTGCGCAGCACGAATCTTGGCACAGCAAAACACTTCCTTTGGCATGCCCTTTGCAGCCTCACTCCAAACGGGGCTCTCCGCTTCATCCATCCCCTGACTCCATACTAGCACCAACGGGCTGCTAAAGCGTTTCGCAGAAAACACCAAGGAACCTGTTTCTCACTCCAAGCACAAAGCGTGCGCAGCACGAGTCTTGGCACAGCAAAACACTTCCTTTGGCATGCCCTTTGCAGCCTCCCTCCAAACGGGGCTCTCCGCTTCATCCATCCCCTGACTGCATACTAGCACCAACGGGCTGCTAAAGCGTTTCGCAGAAAACACCAAGGAACCTGTTTCTCACTCCAACCACAAAGCGTGCGCAGCACGAGTCTTGGCACAGCAAAACACTTTTCTTGACATGCCCTTTGCAGCCTCACTCCAAACGGGGCTCTCCGCTTCATCCATCCCCTGACTCCATACTAGCACCAACGGGCTGCTAAAGCGTTTCGCAGAAAACACCAAGGAACCTGTTTCTCACTCCAAGCACAAAGCGTGCGCAGCACGAGTCTTGGCACAGCAAAACACTTCCTTTGGCATGCCCTTTGCAGCCTCACTCCAAACGGGGCTCTCCGCTTCATCCATCCCCTGACTCCATACTAGCACCAACGGGCTGCTAAAGCGTTTCGCAGAAAACACCAAGGAACCTGTTTCTCACTCCAAGCACAAAGCGTGCGCAGCACGAATCTTGGCACAGCAAAACACTTCCTTTGGCATGCCCTTTGCAGCCTCACTCCAAACGGGGCTCTCCGCTTCATCCATCCCCTGACTCCATACTAGCACCAACGGGCTGCTAAAGCGTTTCGCAGAAAACACCAAGGAACCTGTTTCTCACTCCAAGCACAAAGCGTGCGCAGCACGAGTCTTGGCACAGCAAAACACTTCCTTTGGCATGCCCTTTGCAGCCTCACTCCAAACGGGGCTCTCCGCTTCATCCATCCCCTGACTCCATACTAGCACCAACGGGCTGCTAAAGCGTTTCGCAGAAAACACCAAGGAACCTGTTTCTCACTCCAAGCACAAAGCGTGCGCAGCACGAGTCTTGGCACAGCAAAACACTTTTCTTGACATGCCCTTTGCAGCCTCACTCCAAACGGGGCTCTCCGCTTCATCCATCCCCTGACTCCATACTAGCACCAACGGGCTGCTAAAGCGTTTCGCAGAAAACACCAAGGAACCTGTTTCTCACTCCAACCACAAAGCGTGCGCAGCATGAGTCTTGGCACAGCAAAACACTTTCTTGACATGCCCTTTGCAGCCTCACTCCAAACCGGGCTCTCCGCTTCATCCATCCCCTGACTCCATACTAGCACCAACGGGCTGCTAAAGCGTTTCGCAGAAAACACCAAGGAACCTGTTTCTCACTCCAAGCACAAAGCGTGCGCAGCACGAGTCTTGGCACAGCAAAACACTTCCTTTGGCATGCCCTTTGCAGCCTCACTCCAAACGGGGCTCTCCGCTTCATCCATCCCCTGACTCCATACTAGCACCAACGGGCTGCTAAAGCGTTTCGCAGAAAACACCAAGGAACCTGTTTCTCACTCCAAGCACAAAGCGTGCGCAGCACGAGTCTTGGCACAGCAAAACACTTCCTTTGGCATGCCCTTTGCAGCCTCACTCCAAACGGGGCTCTCCGCTTCATCCATCCCCTGACTCCATACTAGCACCAACGGGCTGCTAAAGCGTTTCGCAGAAAACACCAAGGAACCTGTTTCTCACTCCAAGCACAAAGCGTGCGCAGCACGAGTCTTGGCACAGCAAAACACTTCCTTTGGCATGCCCTTTGCAGCCTCCCTGCAAACGGGGCTCTCCGCTTCATCCATCCCCTGACTGCATACTAGCACCAACGGGCTGCTAAAGCGTTTCGCAGAAAACACCAAGGAACCTGTTTCTCACTCCAAGCACAAAGCGTGCGCAGCACGAGTCTTGGCACAGCAAAACACTTTCCTTGACATGCCCTTTGCAGCCTCACTCCAAACGGGGCTCTCCGCTTCATCCATCCCCTGACTCCATACTAGCACCAACGGGCTGCTAAAGCGTTTCGCAGAAAACACCAAGGAACCTGTTTCTCACTCCAAGCACAAAGCGTGCGCAGCACGAGTCTTGGCACAGCAAAACACTTCCTTTGGCATGCCCTTTGCAGCCTCACTCCAAACGGGGCTCTCCGCTTCATCCATCCCCTGACTCCATACTAGCACCAACGGGCTGCTAAAGCGTTTCGCAGAAAACACCAAGGAACCTGTTTCTCACTCCAAGCACAAAGCGTGCGCAGCACGAGTCTTGGCACAGCAAAACACTTCCTTTGGCATGCCCTTTGCAGCCTCACTCCAAACGGGGCTCTCCGCTTCATCCATCCCCTGACTCCATACTAGCACCAACGGGCTGCTAAAGCGTTTCGCAGAAAACACCAAGGAACCTGTTTCTCACTCCAAGCACAAAGCGTGCGCAGCACGAGTCTTGGCACAGCAAAACACTTTTCTTGACATGCCCTTTGCAGCCTCACTCCAAACGGGGCTCTCCGCTTCATCCATCCCCTGACTCCATACTAGCACCAACGGGCTGCTAAAGCGTTTCGCAGAAAACACCAAGGAACCTGTTTCTCACTCCAAGCACAAAGCGTGCGCAGCACGAGTCTTGGCACAGCAAAACACTTCCTTTGGCATGCCCTTTGCAGCCTCACTCCAAACGGGGCTCTCCGCTTCATCCATCCCCTGACTCCATACTAGCACCAACGGGCTGCTAAAGCGTTTCGCAGAAAACACCAAGGAACCTGTTTCTCACTCCAAGCACAAAGCGTGCGCAGCACGAGTCTTGGCACAGCAAAACACTTTTCTTGACATGCCCTTTGCAGCCTTCACTCCAAACGGGGCTCTCCGCTTCATCCATCCCCTGACTCCATACTAGCATCAACGGGCTGCTAAAGCGTTTCGCAGAAAACACCAAGGAACCTGTTTCTCACTCCAAGCACAAAGCGTGCGCAGCACGAGTCTTGGCACAGCAGAACACTTCCCTTGGCATGCCCTTTGCAGCCTCACTCCAAACGGGGCCCTCCGCTTCATCCATCCCCTGACTCCATACTAGCACCAACGGGCTGCTAAAGCGTTTCGCAGAAAACACCAAGGAACCTGTTTCTCACTCCAAGCACAAAGCGTGCGCAGCACGAGTCTTGGCACAGCAAAACACTTCCTCTGGCATGCCCTTTGCAGCCTCACTCCAAACGGGGCTCTCCGCTTCATCCATCCCCTGACTCCATACTAGCATCAACGGGCTGCTAAAGCGTTTCGCAGAAAACACCAAGGAACCTGTTTCTCACTCCAAGCACAAAGCGTGCGCAGCACGAGTCTTGGCACAGCAGAACACTTCCCTTGGCATGCCCTTTGCAGCCTCACTCCAAACGGGGCCCTCCGCTTCATCCATCCCCTGACTCCATACTAGCACCAACGGGCTGCTAAAGCGTTTCGCAGAAAACACCAAGGAACCTGTTTCTCACTCCAAGCACAAAGCGTGCGCAGCACGAGTCTTGGCACAGCAAAACACTTCCTCTGGCATGCCCTTTGCAGCCTCACTCCAAACGGGGCTCTCCGCTTCATCCATCCCCTGACTCCATACTAGCACCAACGGGCTGCTAAAGCGTTTCGCAGAAAACACCAAGGAACCTGTTTCTCACTCCAAGCACAAAGCATGCACAGCACGAGTCTTGGCACAGCAAAACACTTCCTTTGGCATGCCCTTTGCAGCCTCACTCCAAACGGGGCTCTCCGCTTCATCCATCCCCTGACTCCATACTAGCACCAACGGGCTGCTAAAGCGTTTCGCAGAAAACACCGAGGAACCTGTTTCTCACTCCAAGCACAAAGCGTGCGCAGCACGAGTCTTGGCACAGCAGAACACTTCCCTTGGCATGCCCTTTGCAGCCTCACTCCAAACGGGGCCCTCCGCTTCATCCATCCCCTGACTCCATACTAGCACCAACGGGCTGCTAAAGCGTTTCGCAGAAAACACCAAGGAACCTGTTTCTCACTCCAAGCACAAAGCGTGCGCAGCACGAGTCTTGGCACAGCAAAACACTTCCTCTGGCATGCCCTTTGCAGCCTCACTCCAAACGGGGCTCTCCGCTTCATCCATCCCCTGACTCCATACTAGCACCAACGGGCTGCTAAAGCGTTTCGCAGAAAACACCAAGGAACCTGTTTCTCACTCCAAGCACAAAGCATGCACAGCACGAGTCTTGGCACAGCAAAACACTTCCTTTGGCATGCCCTTTGCAGCCTCACTCCAAACGGGGCTCTCCGCTTCATCCATCCCCTGACTCCATACTAGCACCAACGGGCTGCTAAAGCGTTTCGCAGAAAACACCAAGGAACCTGTTTCTCACTCCAAGCACAAAGCGTGCGCAGCACGAGTCTTGGCACAGCAAAACACTTCCTTTGGCATGCCCTTTGCAGCCTCACTCCAAACGGGGCTCTCCGCTTCATCCATCCCCTGACTCCATACTAGCACCAACGGGCTGCTAAAGCGTTTCGCAGAAAACACCAAGGAACCTGTTTCTCACTCCAAGCACAAAGCGTGCGCAGCACGAGTCTTGGCACAGCAAAACACTTCCCTTGGCATGCCCTTTGCAGCCTCACTCCAAACGGGGCTCTCCGCTTCATCCATCCCCTGACTCCATACTAGCACCAACGGGCTGCTAAAGCGTTTCGCAGAAAACACCAAGGAACCTGTTTCTCACTCCAAGCACAAAGCATGCACAGCACGAGTCTTGGCACAGCAAAACACTTCCTTTGGCATGCCCTTTGCAGCCTCACTCCAAACGGGGCTCTCCGCTTCATCCATCCCCTGACTCCATACTAGCACCAACGGGCTGCTAAAGCGTTTCGCAGAAAACACCGAGGAACCTGTTTCTCACTCCAAGCACAAAGCGTGCGCAGCACGAGTCTTGGCACAGCAGAACACTTCCCTTGGCATGCCCTTTGCAGCCTCACTCCAAACGGGGCCCTCCGCTTCATCCATCCCCTGACTCCATACTAGCACCAACGGGCTGCTAAAGCGTTTCGCAGAAAACACCAAGGAACCTGTTTCTCACTCCAAGCACAAAGCGTGCGCAGCACGAGTCTTGGCACAGCAAAACACTTCCTCTGGCATGCCCTTTGCAGCCTCACTCCAAACGGGGCTCTCCGCTTCATCCATCCCCTGACTCCATACTAGCACCAACGGGCTGCTAAAGCGTTTCGCAGAAAACACCAAGGAACCTGTTTCTCACTCCAAGCACAAAGCATGCACAGCACGAGTCTTGGCACAGCAAAACACTTCCTTTGGCATGCCCTTTGCAGCCTCACTCCAAACGGGGCTCTCCGCTTCATCCATCCCCTGACTCCATACTAGCACCAACGGGCTGCTAAAGCGTTTCGCAGAAAACACCAAGGAACCTGTTTCTCACTCCAAGCACAAAGCGTGCGCAGCACGAGTCTTGGCACAGCAAAACACTTCCTTTGGCATGCCCTTTGCAGCCTCACTCCAAACGGGGCTCTCCGCTTCATCCATCCCCTGACTCCATACTAGCACCAACGGGCTGCTAAAGCGTTTCGCAGAAAACACCAAGGAACCTGTTTCTCACTCCAAGCACAAAGCGTGCGCAGCACGAGTCTTGGCACAGCAAAACACTTCCTTTGGCATGCCCTTTGCAGCCTCACTCCAAACGGGGCTCTCCGCTTCATCCATCCCCTGACTCCATACTAGCACCAACGGGCTGCTAAAGCGTTTCGCAGAAAACACCAAGGAACCTGTTTCTCACTCCAAGCACAAAGCGTGCGCAGCACGAGTCTTGGCACAGCAGAACACTTCCCTTGGCATGCCCTTTGCAGCCTCACTCCAAACGGGGCTCTCCGCTTCATCCATCCCCTGACTCCATACTAGCACCAACGGGCTGCTAAAGCGTTTCGCAGAAAACACCAAGGAACCTGTTTCTCACTCCAAGCACAAAGCGTGCGCAGCACGAGTCTTGGCACAGCAAAACACTTCCTTTGGCATGCCCTTTGCAGCCTCACTCCAAACGGGGCTCTCCGCTTCATCCATCCCCTGACTCCATACTAGCATCAACGGGCTGCTAAAGCGTTTCGCAGAAAACACCAAGGAACCTGTTTCTCACTCCAAGCACAAAGCGTGCGCAGCACGAGTCTTGGCACAGCAGAACACTTCCCTTGGCATGCCCTTTGCAGCCTCACTCCAAACGGGGCCCTCCGCTTCATCCATCCCCTGACTCCATACTAGCACCAACGGGCTGCTAAAGCGTTTCGCAGAAAACACCAAGGAACCTGTTTCTCACTCCAAGCACAAAGCGTGCGCAGCACGAGTCTTGGCACAGCAAAACACTTCCTCTGGCATGCCCTTTGCAGCCTCACTCCAAACGGGGCTCTCCGCTTCATCCATCCCCTGACTCCATACTAGCATCAACGGGCTGCTAAAGCGTTTCGCAGAAAACACCAAGGAACCTGTTTCTCACTCCAAGCACAAAGCGTGCGCAGCACGAGTCTTGGCACAGCAGAACACTTCCCTTGGCATGCCCTTTGCAGCCTCACTCCAAACGGGGCCCTCCGCTTCATCCATCCCCTGACTCCATACTAGCACCAACGGGCTGCTAAAGCGTTTCGCAGAAAACACCAAGGAACCTGTTTCTCACTCCAAGCACAAAGCGTGCGCAGCACGAGTCTTGGCACAGCAAAACACTTCCTCTGGCATGCCCTTTGCAGCCTCACTCCAAACGGGGCTCTCCGCTTCATCCATCCCCTGACTCCATACTAGCACCAACGGGCTGCTAAAGCGTTTCGCAGAAAACACCAAGGAACCTTTTTCTCACTCCAAGCACAAAGCGTGCGCAGCACGAGTCTTGGCACAGCAAAACACTTTTCTTGACATGCCCTTTGCAGCCTCACTCCAAACGGGGCTCTCCGCTTCATCCATCCCCTGACTCCATACTAGCACCAACGGGCTGCTAAAGCGTTTCGCAGAAAACACCAAGGAACCTGTTTCTCACTCCAAGCACAAAGCGTGCGCAGCACGAGTCTTGGCACAGCAGAACACTTCCCTTGGCATGCCCTTTGCAGCCTCACTCCAAACGGGGCCCTCCGCTTCATCCATCCCCTGACTCCATACTAGCACCAACGGGCTGCTAAAGCGTTTCGCAGAAAACACCAAGGAACCTGTTTCTCACTCCAAGCACAAAGCGTGCGCAGCACGAGTCTTGGCACAGCAAAACACTTCCTCTGGCATGCCCTTTGCAGCCTCACTCCAAACGGGGCTCTCCGCTTCATCCATCCCCTGACTCCATACTAGCACCAACGGGCTGCTAAAGCGTTTCGCAGAAAACACCAAGGAACCTGTTTCTCACTCCAAGCACAAAGCATGCACAGCACGAGTCTTGGCACAGCAAAACACTTCCTTTGGCATGCCCTTTGCAGCCTCACTCCAAACGGGGCTCTCCGCTTCATCCATCCCCTGACTCCATACTAGCACCAACGGGCTGCTAAAGCGTTTCGCAGAAAACACCAAGGAACCTGTTTCTCACTCCAAGCACAAAGCATGCACAGCACGAGTCTTGGCACAGCAAAACACTTCCTTTGGCATGCCCTTTGCAGCCTCACTCCAAACGGGGCTCTCCGCTTCATCCATCCCCTGACTCCATACTAGCACCAACGGGCTGCTAAAGCGTTTCGCAGAAAACACCGAGGAACCTGTTTCTCACTCCAAGCACAAAGCGTGCGCAGCACGAGTCTTGGCACAGCAGAACACTTCCCTTGGCATGCCCTTTGCAGCCTCACTCCAAACGGGGCCCTCCGCTTCATCCATCCCCTGACTCCATACTAGCACCAACGGGCTGCTAAAGCGTTTCGCAGAAAACACCAAGGAACCTGTTTCTCACTCCAAGCACAAAGCGTGCGCAGCACGAGTCTTGGCACAGCAAAACACTTCCTCTGGCATGCCCTTTGCAGCCTCACTCCAAACGGGGCTCTCCGCTTCATCCATCCCCTGACTCCATACTAGCACCAACGGGCTGCTAAAGCGTTTCGCAGAAAACACCAAGGAACCTGTTTCTCACTCCAAGCACAAAGCGTGCACAGCACGAGTCTTGGCACAGCAAAACACTTCCTTTGGCATGCCCTTTGCAGCCTCACTCCAAACGGGGCTCTCCGCTTCATCCATCCCCTGACTCCATACTAGCACCAACGGGCTGCTAAAGCGTTTCGCAGAAAACACCAAGGAACCTGTTTCTCACTCCAAGCACAAAGCGTGCGCAGCACGAGTCTTGGCACAGCAAAACACTTCCTTTGGCATGCCCTTTGCAGCCTCACTCCAAACGGGGCTCTCCGCTTCATCCATCCCCTGACTCCATACTAGCACCAACGGGCTGCTAAAGCGTTTCGCAGAAAACACCAAGGAACCTGTTTCTCACTCCAAGCACAAAGCGTGCGCAGCACGAGTCTTGGCACAGCAAAACACTTCCTTTGGCATGCCCTTTGCAGCCTCACTCCAAACGGGGCTCTCCGCTTCATCCATCCCCTGACTCCATACTAGCACCAACGGGCTGCTAAAGCGTTTCGCAGAAAACACCAAGGAACCTGTTTCTCACTCCAAGCACAAAGCGTGCGCAGCACGAGTCTTGGCACAGCAGAACACTTCCCTTGGCATGCCCTTTGCAGCCTCACTCCAAACGGGGCTCTCCGCTTCATCCATCCCCTGACTCCATACTAGCACCAACGGGCTGCTAAAGCGTTTCGCAGAAAACACCAAGGAACCTGTTTCTCACTCCAAGCACAAAGCGTGCGCAGCACGAGTCTTGGCACAGCAAAACACTTCCTTTGGCATGCCCTTTGCAGCCTCACTCCAAACGGGGCTCTCCGCTTCATCCATCCCCTGACTCCATACTAGCATCAACGGGCTGCTAAAGCGTTTCGCAGAAAACACCAAGGAACCTGTTTCTCACTCCAAGCACAAAGCGTGCGCAGCACGAGTCTTGGCACAGCAGAACACTTCCCTTGGCATGCCCTTTGCAGCCTCACTCCAAACGGGGCCCTCCGCTTCATCCATCCCCTGACTCCATACTAGCACCAACGGGCTGCTAAAGCGTTTCGCAGAAAACACCAAGGAACCTGTTTCTCACTCCAAGCACAAAGCGTGCGCAGCACGAGTCTTGGCACAGCAAAACACTTCCTCTGGCATGCCCTTTGCAGCCTCACTCCAAACGGGGCTCTCCGCTTCATCCATCCCCTGACTCCATACTAGCATCAACGGGCTGCTAAAGCGTTTCGCAGAAAACACCAAGGAACCTGTTTCTCACTCCAAGCACAAAGCGTGCGCAGCACGAGTCTTGGCACAGCAGAACACTTCCCTTGGCATGCCCTTTGCAGCCTCACTCCAAACGGGGCCCTCCGCTTCATCCATCCCCTGACTCCATACTAGCACCAACGGGCTGCTAAAGCGTTTCGCAGAAAACACCAAGGAACCTGTTTCTCACTCCAAGCACAAAGCGTGCGCAGCACGAGTCTTGGCACAGCAAAACACTTCCTCTGGCATGCCCTTTGCAGCCTCACTCCAAACGGGGCTCTCCGCTTCATCCATCCCCTGACTCCATACTAGCACCAACGGGCTGCTAAAGCGTTTCGCAGAAAACACCAAGGAACCTTTTTCTCACTCCAAGCACAAAGCGTGCGCAGCACGAGTCTTGGCACAGCAAAACACTTTTCTTGACATGCCCTTTGCAGCCTCACTCCAAACGGGGCTCTCCGCTTCATCCATCCCCTGACTCCATACTAGCACCAACGGGCTGCTAAAGCGTTTCGCAGAAAACACCAAGGAACCTGTTTCTCACTCCAAGCACAAAGCGTGCGCAGCACGAGTCTTGGCACAGCAGAACACTTCCCTTGGCATGCCCTTTGCAGCCTCACTCCAAACGGGGCCCTCCGCTTCATCCATCCCCTGACTCCATACTAGCACCAACGGGCTGCTAAAGCGTTTCGCAGAAAACACCAAGGAACCTGTTTCTCACTCCAAGCACAAAGCGTGCGCAGCACGAGTCTTGGCACAGCAAAACACTTCCTCTGGCATGCCCTTTGCAGCCTCACTCCAAACGGGGCTCTCCGCTTCATCCATCCCCTGACTCCATACTAGCACCAACGGGCTGCTAAAGCGTTTCGCAGAAAACACCAAGGAACCTGTTTCTCACTCCAAGCACAAAGCATGCACAGCACGAGTCTTGGCACAGCAAAACACTTCCTTTGGCATGCCCTTTGCAGCCTCACTCCAAACGGGGCTCTCCGCTTCATCCATCCCCTGACTCCATACTAGCACCAACGGGCTGCTAAAGCGTTTCGCAGAAAACACCAAGGAACCTGTTTCTCACTCCAAGCACAAAGCATGCACAGCACGAGTCTTGGCACAGCAAAACACTTCCTTTGGCATGCCCTTTGCAGCCTCACTCCAAACGGGGCTCTCCGCTTCATCCATCCCCTGACTCCATACTAGCACCAACGGGCTGCTAAAGCGTTTCGCAGAAAACACCAAGGAACCTGTTTCTCACTCCAAGCACAAAGCGTGCGCAGCACGAGTCTTGGCACAGCAGAACACTTCCCTTGGCATGCCCTTTGCAGCCTCACTCCAAACGGGGCCCTCCGCTTCATCCATCCCCTGACTCCATACTAGCACCAACGGGCTGCTAAAGCGTTTCGCAGAAAACACCAAGGAACCTGTTTCTCACTCCAAGCACAAAGCGTGCGCAGCACGAGTCTTGGCACAGCAAAACACTTCCTCTGGCATGCCCTTTGCAGCCTCACTCCAAACGGGGCTCTCCGCTTCATCCATCCCCTGACTCCATACTAGCACCAACGGGCTGCTAAAGCGTTTCGCAGAAAACACCAAGGAACCTGTTTCTCACTCCAAGCACAAAGCGTGCACAGCACGAGTCTTGGCACAGCAAAACACTTCCTTTGGCATGCCCTTTGCAGCCTCACTCCAAACGGGGCTCTCCGCTTCATCCATCCCCTGACTCCATACTAGCACCAACGGGCTGCTAAAGCGTTTCGCAGAAAACACCAAGGAACCTGTTTCTCACTCCAAGCACAAAGCGTGCGCAGCACGAGTCTTGGCACAGCAAAACACTTCCTTTGGCATGCCCTTTGCAGCCTCACTCCAAACGGGGCTCTCCGCTTCATCCATCCCCTGACTCCATACTAGCACCAACGGGCTGCTAAAGCGTTTCGCAGAAAACACCAAGGAACCTGTTTCTCACTCCAAGCACAAAGCGTGCGCAGCACGAGTCTTGGCACAGCAAAACACTTCCTTTGGCATGCCCTTTGCAGCCTCACTCCAAACGGGGCTCTCCGCTTCATCCATCCCCTGACTCCATACTAGCACCAACGGGCTGCTAAAGCGTTTCGCAGAAAACACCAAGGAACCTGTTTCTCACTCCAAGCACAAAGCGTGCGCAGCACGAGTCTTGGCACAGCAGAACACTTCCTTGGCATGCCCTTTGCAGCCTCACTCCAAACGGGGCTCTCCGCTTCATCCATCCCCTGACTCCATACTAGCACCAACGGGCTGCTAAAGCGTTTCGCAGAAAACACCAAGGAACCTGTTTCTCACTCCAAGCACAAAGCGTGCGCAGCACGAGTCTTGGCACAGCAAAACACTTCCTTTGGCATGCCCTTTGCAGCCTCACTCCAAACGGGGCTCTCCGCTTCATCCATCCCCTGACTCCATACTAGCATCAACGGGCTGCTAAAGCGTTTCGCAGAAAACACCAAGGAACCTGTTTCTCACTCCAAGCACAAAGCGTGCGCAGCACGAGTCTTGGCACAGCAGAACACTTCCCTTGGCATGCCCTTTGCAGCCTCACTCCAAACGGGGCCCTCCGCTTCATCCATCCCCTGACTCCATACTAGCACCAACGGGCTGCTAAAGCGTTTCGCAGAAAACACCAAGGAACCTGTTTCTCACTCCAAGCACAAAGCGTGCGCAGCACGAGTCTTGGCACAGCAAAACACTTCCTCTGGCATGCCCTTTGCAGCCTCACTCCAAACGGGGCTCTCCGCTTCATCCATCCCCTGACTCCATACTAGCACCAACGGGCTGCTAAAGCGTTTCGCAGAAAACACCAAGGAACCTGTTTCTCACTCCAAGCACAAAGCGTGCGCAGCACGAGTCTTGGCACAGCAAAACACTTCCCTTGGCATGCCCTTTGCAGCCTCACTCCAAACGGGGCCCTCAGCTTCATCCATCCCCTGACTCCATACTAGCACCAACGGGCTGCTAAAGCGTTTCGCAGAAAACACCAAGGAACCTGTTTCTCACTCCAAGCACAAAGGGCGTGCGCAGCACGAGTCTTGGCACAGCAAAACACTTCCTCTGGCATGCCCTTTGCAGCCTCACTCCAAACGGGGCTCTCCGCTTCATCCATCCCCTGACTCCATACTAGCACCAACGGGCTGCTAAAGCGTTTCGCAGAAAACACCAAGGAACCTGTTTCTCACTCCAAGCACAAAGCATGCACAGCACGAGTCTTGGCACAGCAAAACACTTCCTTTGGCATGCCCTTTGCAGCCTCACTCCAAACGGGGCTCTCCGCTTCATCCATCCCCTGACTCCATACTAGCACCAACGGGCTGCTAAAGCGTTTCGCAGAAAACACCGAGGAACCTGTTTCTCACTCCAAGCACAAAGCGTGCGCAGCACGAGTCTTGGCACAGCAGAACACTTCCCTTGGCATGCCCTTTGCAGCCTCACTCCAAACGGGGCCCTCCGCTTCATCCATCCCCTGACTCCATACTAGCACCAACGGGCTGCTAAAGCGTTTCGCAGAAAACACCAAGGAACCTGTTTCTCACTCCAAGCACAAAGCGTGCGCAGCACGAGTCTTGGCACAGCAAAACACTTCCTCTGGCATGCCCTTTGCAGCCTCACTCCAAACGGGGCTCTCCGCTTCATCCATCCCCTGACTCCATACTAGCACCAACGGGCTGCTAAAGCGTTTCGCAGAAAACACCAAGGAACCTGTTTCTCACTCCAAGCACAAAGCATGCACAGCACGAGTCTTGGCACAGCAAAACACTTCCTTTGGCATGCCCTTTGCAGCCTCACTCCAAACGGGGCTCTCCGCTTCATCCATCCCCTGACTCCATACTAGCACCAACGGGCTGCTAAAGCGTTTCGCAGAAAACACCAAGGAACCTGTTTCTCACTCCAAGCACAAAGCGTGCGCAGCACGAGTCTTGGCACAGCAAAACACTTCCTTTGGCATGCCCTTTGCAGCCTCACTCCAAACGGGGCTCTCCGCTTCATCCATCCCCTGACTCCATACTAGCACCAACGGGCTGCTAAAGCGTTTCGCAGAAAACACCAAGGAACCTGTTTCTCACTCCAAGCACAAAGCGTGCGCAGCACGAGTCTTGGCACAGCAAAACACTTCCTTTGGCATGCCCTTTGCAGCCTCACTCCAAACGGGGCTCTCCGCTTCATCCATCCCCTGACTCCATACTAGCACCAACGGGCTGCTAAAGCGTTTCGCAGAAAACACCAAGGAACCTGTTTCTCACTCCAAGCACAAAGCGTGCGCAGCACGAGTCTTGGCACAGCAAAACACTTCCTTTGGCATGCCCTTTGCAGCCTCACTCCAAACGGGGCTCTCCGCTTCATCCATCCCCTGACTCCATACTAGCACCAACGGGCTGCTAAAGCGTTTCGCAGAAAACACCAAGGAACCTGTTTCTCACTCCAAGCACAAAGCGTGCGCAGCACGAGTCTTGGCACAGCAGAACACTTCCTTTGGCATGCCCTTTGCAGCCTCACTTCAAACGGGGCCCCCAGCTTCATCCATCCCCTAACTCCATACTAGCACCAACGGGCTGCTAAAGCGTTTCGCAGAAAACACCAAGGAACCTGTTTCTCACTCCAAGCACAAAGCGTGCGCAGCACGAGTCTTGGCACAGCAAAACACTTCCTTTGGCATGCCCTTTGCAGCCTCACTCCAAACGGGGCTCTCCGCTTCATCCATCCCCTGACTCCATACTAGCACCAACGGGCTGCTAAAGCGTTTCGCAGAAAACACCAAGGAACCTGTTTCTCACTCCAAGCACAAAGCGTGCACAGCACGAGTCTTGGCACAGCAAAACACTTCCTTTGGCATGCCCTTTGCAGCCTCACTCCAAACGGGGCTCTCCGCTTCATCCATCCCCTGACTCCATACTAGCACCAACGGGCTGCTAAAGCGTTTCGCAGAAAACACCAAGGAACCTGTTTCTCACTCCAAGCACAAAGCGTGCGCAGCACGAGTCTTGGCACAGCAAAACACTTCCTTTGGCATGCCCTTTGCAGCCTCACTCCAAACGGGGCTCTCCGCTTCATCCATCCCCTGACTCCATACTAGCACCAACGGGCTGCTAAAGCGTTTCGCAGAAAACACCAAGGAACCTGTTTCTCACTCCAAGCACAAAGCGTGCGCAGCACGAGTCTTGGCACAGCAGAACACTTCCTTTGGCATGCCCGTTGCAGCCTCACTCCAAACGGGGCTCTCCGCTTCATCCATCCCCTGACTCCATACTAGCACCAACGGGCTGCTAAAGCGTTTCGCAGAAAACACCAAGGAACCTGTTTCTCACTCCAAGCACAAAGCGTGCGCAGCACGAGTCTTGGCACAGCAAAACACTTTTCTTGACATGCCCTTTGCAGCCTCACTCCAAACGGGGCTCTCCGCTTCATCCATCCCCTGACTCCATACTAGCACCAACGGGCTGCTAAAGCGTTTCGCAGAAAACACCAAGGAACCTGTTTCTCACTCCAAGCACAAAGCGTGCACAGCACGAGTCTTGGCACAGCAAAACACTTCCTTTGGCATGCCCTTTGCAGCCTCACTCCAAACGGGGCTCTCCGCTTCATCCATCCCCTGACTCCATACTAGCACCAACGGGCTGCTAAAGCGTTTCGCAGAAAACACCGAGGAACCTGTTTCTCACTCCAAGCACAAAGCGTGCGCAGCACGAGTCTTGGCACAGCAGAACACTTCCCTTGGCATGCCCTTTGCAGCCTCACTCCAAACGGGGCCCTCCGCTTCATCCATCCCCTGACTCCATACTAGCACCAACGGGCTGCTAAAGCGTTTCGCAGAAAACACCAAGGAACCTGTTTCTCACTCCAAGCACAAAGCATGCGCAGCACGAGTCTTGGCACAGCAAAACACTTCCTCTGGCATGCCCTTTGCAGCCTCACTCCAAACGGGGCTCTCCGCTTCATCCATCCCCTGACTCCATACTAGCACCAACGGGCTGCTAAAGCGTTTCGCAGAAAACACCAAGGAACCTGTTTCTCACTCCAAGCACAAAGCGTGCGCAGCACGAGTCTTGGCACAGCAAAACACTTCCCTTGGCATGCCCTTTGCAGCCTCACTTCAAACGGGGCCCCCCAGCTTCATCCATCCCCTGACTCCATACTAGCACCAACCGGCTGCTAAAGCGTTTCGCAGAAAACACCAAGGAACCTGTTTCTCACTCCAAGCACAAAGCGTGCGCAGCACGAGTCTTGGAACAGCAGAACTCTTCCCTTGGCATGCCCTTTGCAGCCTCACTCCAAACGGGGCCCTCCGCTTCATCCATCCCCTGACTCCATACTAGCACCAACGGGCTGCTAAAGCGTTTCGCAGAAAACACCAAGGAACCTGTTTCTCACTCCAAGCACAAAGCGTGCGCAACATGAGTCTTGGCACAGCAGAACACTTCCTTTGGCATGCCCTTTGCAGCCTCACTCCAAACGGGGCTCTCCGCTTCATCCATCCCCTGACTCCATACTAGCACCAACGGGCTGCTAAAGCGTTTCGCAGAAAACACCAAGGAACCTGTTTCTCACTCCAAGCACAAAGCGTGCGCAGCACGAGTCTTGGCACAGCAGAACACTTCCCTTGGCATGCCCTTTGCAGCCTCACTCCAAACGGGGCCCCCCGCTTCATCCATCCCCTGACTCCATACTAGCACCAACGGGCTGCTAAAGCGTTTCGCAGAAAACACCAAGGAACCTGTTTCTCACTCCAAGCACAAAGCGTGCGCAGCACGAGTCTTGGCACAGCAAAACACTTCCTTTGGCATGCCCTTTGCAGCCTCACTCCAAACGGGGCTCTCCGCTTCATCCATCCCCTGACTCCATACTAGCACCAACGGGCTGCTAAAGCGTTTCGCAGAAAACACCAAGGAACCTGTTTCTCACTCCAAGCACAAAGCGTGCGCAGCACGAGTCTTGGCACAGCAAAACACTTGCTTTGGCATGCCCTTTGCAGCCTCACTCCAAACGGGGCTCTCCGCTTCATCCATCCCCTGACTCCATACTAGCACCAACGGGCTGCTAAAGCGTTTCGCAGAAAACACCAAGGAACCTGTTTCTCACTCCAAGCACAAAGCGTGCGCAGCACGAGTCTTGGCACAGCAGAACACTTCCTTTGGCATGCCCTTTGCAGCCTCACTCCAAACGGGGCTCTCCGCTTCATCCATCCCCTGACTCCATACTAGCACCAACGGGCTGCTAAAGCGTTTCGCAGAAAACACCAAGGAACCTGTTTCTCACTCCAAGCACAAAGCGTGCGCAGCACGAGTCTTGGCACAGCAGAACACTTCCCTTGGCATGCCCTTTGCAGCCTCACTCCAAACGGGGCCCTCCGCTTCATCCATCCCCTGACTCCATACTAGCACCAACGGGCTGCTAAAGCGTTTCGCAGAAAACACCAAGGAACCTGTTTCTCACTCCAAGCACAAAGCGTGGGCAGCACGAGTCTTGGCACAGCAAAACACTTCCTCTGGCATGCCCTTTGCAGCCTCACTCCAAACGGGGCTCTCCGCTTCATCCATCCCCTGACTCCATACTAGCACCAACGGGCTGCTAAAGCGTTTCGCAGAAAACACCAAGGAACCTGTTTCTCACTCCAAGCACAAAGCATGCACAGCACGAGTCTTGGCACAGCAAAACACTTCCTTTGGCATGCCCTTTGCAGCCTCACTCCAAACGGGGCTCTCCGCTTCATCCATCCCCTGACTCCATACTAGCACCAACGGGCTGCTAAAGCGTTTCGCAGAAAACACCAAGGAACCTGTTTCTCACTCCAACCACAAAGCGTGCGCAGCACGAGTCTTGGCACAGCAAAACACTTCCTTTGGCATGCCCTTTGCAGCCTCACTCCAAACGGGGCTCTCCGCTTCATCCATCCCCTGACTCCATACTAGCACCAACGGGCTGCTAAAGCGTTTCGCAGAAAACACCAAGGAACCTGTTTCTCACTCCAACCACAAAGCGTGCGCAGCACGAGTCTTGGCACAGCAAAACACTTCCTTTGGCATGCCCTTTGCAGCCTCACTCCAAACGGGGCTCTCCGCTTCATCCATCCCCTGACTCCATACTAGCACCAACGGGCTGCTAAAGCGTTTCGCAGAAAACACCAAGGAACCTGTTTCTCACTCCAAGCACAAAGCGTGCGCAGCACGAGTCTTGGCACAGCAAAACACTTCCTTTGGCATGCCCTTTGCAGCCTCACTCCAAACGGGGCTCTCCGCTTCATCCATCCCCTGACTCCATACTAGCACCAACGGGCTGCTAAAGCGTTTCGCAGAAAACACCAAGGAACCTGTTTCTCACTCCAAGCACAAAGCGTGCGCAGCACGAGTCTTGGCACAGCAGAACACTTCCTTTGGCATGCCCTTTGCAGCCTCACTTCAAACGGGGCCCCCCAGCTTCATCCATCCCCTAACTCCATACTAGCACCAACGGGCTGCTAAAGCGTTTCGCAGAAAACACCAAGGAACCTGTTTCTCACTCCAAGCACAAAGCGTGCGCAGCACGAGTCTTGGCACAGCAAAACACTTCCTTTGGCATGCCCTTTGCAGCCTCACTCCAAACGGGGCTCTCCGCTTCATCCATCCCCTGACTCCATACTAGCACCAACGGGCTGCTAAAGCGTTTCGCAGAAAACACCAAGGAACCTGTTTCTCACTCCAAGCACAAAGCGTGCGCAGCACGAGTCTTGGCACAGCAAAACACTTCCTTTGGCATGCCCTTTGCAGCCTCACTCCAAACGGGGCTCTCCGCTTCATCCATCCCCTGACTCCATACTAGCACCAACGGGCTGCTAAAGCGTTTCGCAGAAAACACCAAGGAACCTGTTTCTCACTCCAAGCACAAAGCGTGCGCAGCACGAGTCTTGGCACAGCAAAACACTTCCTTTGGCATGCCCTTTGCAGCCTCACTCCAAACGGGGCTCTCCGCTTCATCCATCCCCTGACTCCATACTAGCACCAACGGGCTGCTAAAGCGTTTCGCAGAAAACACCAAGGAACCTGTTTCTCACTCCAAGCACAAAGCGTGCGCAGCACGAGTCTTGGCACAGCAGAACACTTCCTTTGGCATGCCCTTTGCAGCCTCACTTCAAACGGGGCCCCCCAGCTTCATCCATCCCCTAACTCCATACTAGCACCAACGGGCTGCTAAAGCGTTTCGCAGAAAACACCAAGGAACCTGTTTCTCACTCCAAGCACAAAGCGTGCGCAGCACGAGTCTTGGCACAGCAAAACACTTCCTTTGGCATGCCCTTTGCAGCCTCACTCCAAACGGGGCTCTCCGCTTCATCCATCCCCTGACTCCATACTAGCACCAACGGGCTGCTAAAGCGTTTCGCAGAAAACACCAAGGAACCTGTTTCTCACTCCAAGCACAAAGCGTGCACAGCACGAGTCTTGGCACAGCAAAACACTTCCTTTGGCATGCCCTTTGCAGCCTCACTCCAAACGGGGCTCTCCGCTTCATCCATCCCCTGACTCCATACTAGCACCAACGGGCTGCTAAAGCGTTTCGCAGAAAACACCAAGGAACCTGTTTCTCACTCCAAGCACAAAGCGTGCGCAGCACGAGTCTTGGCACAGCAAAACACTTCCTTTGGCATGCCCTTTGCAGCCTCACTCCAAACGGGGCTCTCCGCTTCATCCATCCCCTGACTCCATACTAGCACCAACGGGCTGCTAAAGCGTTTCGCAGAAAACACCAAGGAACCTGTATCTCACTCCAAGCACAAAGCGTGCGCAGCACGAGTCTTGGCACAGCAGAACACTTCCTTTGGCATGCCCGTTGCAGCCTCACTCCAAACGGGGCTCTCCGCTTCATCCATCCCCTGACTCCATACTAGCACCAACGGGCTGCTAAAGCGTTTCGCAGAAAACACCAAGGAACCTGTTTCTCACTCCAAGCACAAAGCGTGCGCAGCACGAGTCTTGGCACAGCAAAACACTTTTCTTGACATGCCCTTTGCAGCCTCACTCCAAACGGGGCTCTCCGCTTCATCCATCCCCTGACTCCATACTAGCACCAACGGGCTGCTAAAGCGTTTCGCAGAAAACACCAAGGAACCTGTTTCTCACTCCAAGCACAAAGCGTGCACAGCACGAGTCTTGGCACAGCAAAACACTTCCTTTGGCATGCCCTTTGCAGCCTCACTCCAAACGGGGCTCTCCGCTTCATCCATCCCCTGACTCCATACTAGCACCAACGGGCTGCTAAAGCGTTTCGCAGAAAACACCGAGGAACCTGTTTCTCACTCCAAGCACAAAGCGTGCGCAGCACGAGTCTTGGCACAGCAGAACACTTCCCTTGGCATGCCCTTTGCAGCCTCACTCCAAACGGGGCCCTCCGCTTCATCCATCCCCTGACTCCATACTAGCACCAACGGGCTGCTAAAGCGTTTCGCAGAAAACACCAAGGAACCTGTTTCTCACTCCAAGCACAAAGCGTGCGCAGCACGAGTCTTGGCACAGCAAAACACTTCCTCTGGCATGCCCTTTGCAGCCTCACTCCAAACGGGGCTCTCCGCTTCATCCATCCCCTGACTCCATACTAGCACCAACGGGCTGCTAAAGCGTTTCGCAGAAAACACCAAGGAACCTGTTTCTCACTCCAAGCACAAAGCGTGCGCAGCACGAGTCTTGGCACAGCAAAACACTTCCTTTGGCATGCCCTTTGCAGCCTCACTTCAAACGGGGCCCCCCAGCTTCATCCATCCCCTGACTCCATACTAGCACCAACCGGCTGCTAAAGCGTTTCGCAGAAAACACCAAGGAACCTGTTTCTCACTCCAAGCACAAAGCGTGCGCAGCACGAGTCTTGGAACAGCAGAACTCTTCCCTTGGCATGCCCTTTGCAGCCTCACTCCAAACGGGGCCCTCCGCTTCATCCATCCCCTGACTCCATACTAGCACCAACGGGCTGCTAAAGCGTTTCGCAGAAAACACCAAGGAACCTGTTTCTCACTCCAAGCACAAAGCGTGCGCAACATGAGTCTTGGCACAGCAGAACACTTCCTTTGGCATGCCCTTTGCAGCCTCACTCCAAACGGGGCTCTCCGCTTCATCCATCCCCTGACTCCATACTAGCACCAACGGGCTGCTAAAGCGTTTCGCAGAAAACACCAAGGAACCTGTTTCTCACTCCAAGCACAAAGCGTGCGCAGCACGAGTCTTGGCACAGCAGAACACTTCCCTTGGCATGCCCTTTGCAGCCTCACTCCAAACGGGGCCCCCCGCTTCATCCATCCCCTGACTCCATACTAGCACCAACGGGCTGCTAAAGCGTTTCGCAGAAAACACCAAGGAACCTGTTTCTCACTCCAAGCACAAAGCGTGCGCAGCACGAGTCTTGGCACAGCAAAACACTTCCTTTGGCATGCCCTTTGCAGCCTCACTCCAAACGGGGCTCTCCGCTTCATCCATCCCCTGACTCCATACTAGCACCAACGGGCTGCTAAAGCGTTTCGCAGAAAACACCAAGGAACCTGTTTCTCACTCCAAGCACAAAGCGTGCGCAGCACGAGTCTTGGCACAGCAAAACACTTCCTTTGGCATGCCCTTTGCAGCCTCACTCCAAACGGGGCTCTCCGCTTCATCCATCCCCTGACTCCATACTAGCACCAACGGGCTGCTAAAGCGTTTCGCAGAAAACACCAAGGAACCTGTTTCTCACTCCAAGCACAAAGCGTGCGCAGCACGAGTCTTGGCACAGCAGAACACTTCCTTTGGCATGCCCTTTGCAGCCTCACTCCAAACGGGGCTCTCCGCTTCATCCATCCCCTGACTCCATACTAGCACCAACGGGCTGCTAAAGCGTTTCGCAGAAAACACCAAGGAACCTGTTTCTCACTCCAAGCACAAAGCGTGCGCAGCACGAGTCTTGGCACAGCAGAACACTTCCCTTGGCATGCCCTTTGCAGCCTCACTTCAAACGGGGCCCTCCGCTTCATCCATCCCCTGACTCCATACTAGCACCAACGGGCTGCTAAAGCGTTTCGCAGAAAACACCAAGGAACCTGTTTCTCACTCCAAGCACAAAGCGTGCGCAGCACGAGTCTTGGCACAGCAAAACACTTCCTCTGGCATGCCCTTTGCAGCCTCACTCCAAACGGGGCTCTCCGCTTCATCCATCCCCTGACTCCATACTAGCACCAACGGGCTGCTAAAGCGTTTCGCAGAAAACACCAAGGAACCTGTTTCTCACTCCAACCACAAAGCGTGCGCAGCACGAGTCTTGGCACAGCAAAACACTTCCCTTGGCATGCCCTTTGCAGCCTCACTCCAAACGGGGCTCTCCGCTTCATCCATCCCCTGACTCCATACTAGCACCAACGGGCTGCTAAAGCGTTTCGCAGAAAACACCAAGGAACCTGTTTCTCACTCCAACCACAAAGCGTGCGCAGCACGAGTCTTGGCACAGCAAAACACTTCCTTTGGCATGCCCTTTGCAGCCTCACTCCAAACGGGGCTCTCCGCTTCATCCATCCCCTGACTCCATACTAGCACCAACGGGCTGCTAAAGCGTTTCGCAGAAAACACCAAGGAACCTGTTTCTCACTCCAAGCACAAAGCGTGCGCAGCACGAGTCTTGGCACAGCAAAACACTTCCTTTGGCATGCCCTTTGCAGCCTCACTCCAAACGGGGCTCTCCGCTTCATCCATCCCCTGACTCCATACTAGCACCAACGGGCTGCTAAAGCGTTTCGCAGAAAACACCAAGGAACCTGTTTCTCACTCCAAGCACAAAGCGTGCGCAGCACGAGTCTTGGCACAGCAGAACACTTCCTTTGGCATGCCCTTTGCAGCCTCACTTCAAACGGGGCCCCCCAGCTTCATCCATCCCCTAACTCCATACTAGCACCAACGGGCTGCTAAAGCGTTTCGCAGAAAACACCAAGGAACCTGTTTCTCACTCCAAGCACAAAGCGTGCGCAGCACGAGTCTTGGCACAGCAAAACACTTCCTTTGGCATGCCCTTTGCAGCCTCACTCCAAACGGGGCTCTCCGCTTCATCCATCCCCTGACTCCATACTAGCACCAACGGGCTGCTAAAGCGTTTCGCAGAAAACACCAAGGAACCTGTTTCTCACTCCAAGCACAAAGCGTGCGCAGCACGAGTCTTGGCACAGCAAAACACTTCCTTTGGCATGCCCTTTGCAGCCTCACTCCAAACGGGGCTCTCCGCTTCATCCATCCCCTGACTCCATACTAGCACCAACGGGCTGCTAAAGCGTTTCGCAGAAAACACCAAGGAACCTGTTTCTCACTCCAAGCACAAAGCGTGCGCAGCACGAGTCTTGGCACAGCAAAACACTTCCTTTGGCATGCCCTTTGCAGCCTCACTCCAAACGGGGCTCTCCGCTTCATCCATCCCCTGACTCCATACTAGCACCAACGGGCTGCTAAAGCGTTTCGCAGAAAACACCAAGGAACCTGTTTCTCACTCCAAGCACAAAGCGTGCGCAGCACGAGTCTTGGCACAGCAAAACACTTCCTTTGGCATGCCCGTTGCAGCCTCACTCCAAACGGGGCTCTCCGCTTCATCCATCCCCTGACTCCATACTAGCACCAACGGGCTGCTAAAGCGTTTCGCAGAAAACACCAAGGAACCTGTTTCTCACTCCAAGCACAAAGCATGCGCAGCACGAGTCTTGGCACAGCAAAACACTTTTCTTGACATGCCCTTTGCAGCCTCACTCCAAACGGGGCTCTCCGCTTCATCCATCCCCTGACTCCATACTAGCACCAACGGGCTGCTAAAGCGTTTCGCAGAAAACACCAAGGAACCTGTTTCTCACTCCAAGCACAAAGCGTGCACAGCACGAGTCTTGGCACAGCAAAACACTTCCTTTGGCATGCCCTTTGCAGCCTCACTCCAAACGGGGCTCTCCGCTTCATCCATCCCCTGACTCCATACTAGCACCAACGGGCTGCTAAAGCGTTTCGCAGAAAACACCGAGGAACCTGTTTCTCACTCCAAGCACAAAGCGTGCGCAGCACGAGTCTTGGCACAGCAGAACACTTCCTTTGGCATGCCCTTTGCAGCCTCACTCCAAACGGGGCCCTCCGCTTCATCCATCCCCTGACTCCATACTAGCACCAACGGGCTGCTAAAGCGTTTCGCAGAAAACACCAAGGAACCTGTTTCTCACTCCAAGCACAAAGCGTGCGCAGCACGAGTCTTGGCACAGCAAAACACTTCCTCTGGCATGCCCTTTGCAGCCTCACTCCAAACGGGGCTCTCCGCTTCATCCATCCCCTGACTCCATACTAGCACCAACGGGCTGCTAAAGCGTTTCGCAGAAAACACCAAGGAACCTGTTTCTCACTCCAAGCACAAAGCGTGCACAGCACGAGTCTTGGCACAGCAGAACACTTCCTTTGGCATGCCCTTTGCAGCCTCACTCCAAACGGGGCTCTCCGCTTCATCCATCCCCTGACTCCATACTAGCACCAACGGGCTGCTAAAGCGTTTCGCAGAAAACACCAAGGAACCTGTTTCTCACTCCAAGCACAAAGCGTGCGCAGCATGAGTCTTGGCACAGCTGAACACTTCCCTTGGCATGCCCTTTGCAGCCTCACTCCAAACGGGGCCCCCCGCTTCATCCATCCCCTGACTCCATGCTAGCACCAACGGGCTGCTAAAGCGTTTCGCAGAAAACACCAAGGAACCTGTTTCTCACTCCAAGCACAAAGCGTGCGCAGCACGAGTCTTGGCACAGCAAAACACTTCCTTTGGCATGCCCTTTGCAGCCTCACTCCAAACGGGGCTCTCCGCTTCATCCATCCCCTGACTCCATACTAGCACCAACGGGCTGCTAAAGCGTTTCGCAGAAAACACCAAGGAACCTGTTTCTCACTCCAAGCACAAAGCGTGCGCAGCACGAGTCTTGGCACAGCAAAACACTTCCTTTAGCATGCCCTTTGCAGCCTCACTCCAAACGGGGCTCTCCGCTTCATCCATCCCCTGACTCCATACTAGCACCAACGGGCTGCTAAAGCGTTTCGCAGAAAACACCGAGGAACCTGTTTCTCACTCCAAGCACAAAGCGTGCGCAGCACGAGTCTTGGCACAGCAGAACACTTCCTTTGGCATGCCCTTTGCAGCCTCACTCCAAACGGGGCTCTCCGCTTCATCCATCCCCTGACTCCATACTAGCACCAACGGGCTGCTAAAGCGTTTCGCAGAAAACACCAAGGAACCTGTTTCTCACTCCAAGCACAAAGCTTGCGCAGCACGAGTCTTGGCACAGCAAAACACTTCCTTTGGCATGCCCTTTGCAGCCTCACTCCAAACGGGGCTCTCCGCTTCATCCATCCCCTGACTCCATACTAGCACCAACGGGCTGCTAAAGCGTTTCGCAGAAAACACCAAGGAACCTGTTTCTCACTCCAACCACAAAGCGTGCGCAGCACGAGTCTTGGCACAGCAGAACACTTCCCTTGGCATGCCCTTTGCAGCCTCACTCCAAATGGGGCTCTCCGCTTCATCCATCCCCTGACTCCATACTAGCACCAACGGGCTGCTAAAGCGTTTCGCAGAAAACACCAAGGAACCTGTTTCTCACTCCAACCACAAAGCGTGCGCAGCACGAGTCTTGGCACAGCAAAACACTTTTCTTGACATGCCCTTTGCAGCCTCACTCCAAACGGGGCTCTCCGCTTCATCCATCCCCTGACTCCATACTAGCACCAACGGGCTGCTAAAGCGTTTCGCAGAAAACACCAAGGAACCTGTTTCTCACTCCAACCACAAAGCGTGCGCAGCACGAGTCTTGGCACAGCAAAACACTTCCTTTGGCATGCCCTTTGCAGCCTCACTCCAAACGGGGCTCTCCGCTTCATCCATCCCCTGACTCCATACTAGCACCAACGGGCTGCTAAAGCGTTTCGCAGAAAACACCAAGGAACCTGTTTCTCACTCCAAGCACAAAGCGTGCGCAGCACGAGTCTTGGCACAGCAGAACACTTCCTTTGGCATGCCCTTTGCAGCCTCACTTCAAACGGGGCCCCCCCGCTTCATCCATCCCCTAACTCCATACTAGCACCAACGGGCTGCTAAAGCGTTTCGCAGAAAACACCAAGGAACCTGTTTCTCACTCCAAGCACAAAGCGTGCGCAGCACGAGTCTTGGCACAGCAAAACACTTCCTTTGGCATGCCCTTTGCAGCCTCACTCCAAATGGGGCTCTCCGCTTCATCCATCCCCTGACTCCATACTAGCACCAACGGGCTGCTAAAGCGTTTCGCAGAAAACACCAAGGAACCTGTTTCTCACTCCAAGCACAAAGCGTGCACAGCACGAGTCTTGGCACAGCAGAACACTTCCCTTGGCATGCCCTTTGCAGCCTCACTCCAAACGGGGCCCTCCGCTTCATCCATCCCCTGACTCCATACTAGCACCAACGGGCTGCTAAAGCGTTTCGCAGAAAACACCAAGGAACCTGTTTCTCACTCCAAGCACAAAGCGTGCGCAGCACGAGTCTTGGCACAGCAAAACACTTCCTCTGGCATGCCCTTTGCAGCCTCACTCCAAACGGGGCTCTCCGCTTCATCCATCCCCTGACTCCATACTAGCACCAACGGGCTGCTAAAGCGTTTCGCAGAAAACACCAAGGAACCTGTTTCTCACTCCAAGCACAAAGCGTGCGCAGCACGAGTCTTGGCACAGCAGAACACTTCCTTTGGCATGCCCTTTGCAGCCTCACTCCAAACGGGGCTCTCGGCTTCATCCATCCCCTGACTCCATACTAGCACCAACGGGCTGCTAAAGCGTTTCGCAGAAAACACCGAGGAACCTGTTTCTCACTCCAAGCACAAAGCGTGCGCAGCACGAGTCTTGGCACAGCAGAACACTTCCCTTGGCATGCCCTTTGCAGCCTCACTCCAAACGGGGCCCTCCGCTTCATCCATCCCCTGACTCCATACTAGCACCAACGGGCTGCTAAAGCGTTTCGCAGAAAACACCAAGGAACCTGTTTCTCACTCCAAGCACAAAGCGTGCGCAGCACGAGTCTTGGCACAGCAAAACACTTCCTCTGGCATGCCCTTTGCAGCCTCACTCCAAACGGGGCTCTCCGCTTCATCCATCCCCTGACTCCATACTAGCACCAACGGGCTGCTAAAGCGTTTCGCAGAAAACACCAAGGAACCTGTTTCTCACTCCAAGCACAAAGCGTGCGCAGCACGAGTCTTGGCACAGCAGAACACTTCCTTTGGCATGCCCTTTGCAGCCTCACTTCAAACGGGGCCCCCCCACTTCATCCATCCCCTAACTCCATACTAGCACCAACGGGCTGCTAAAGCGTTTCGCAGAAAACACCAAGGAACCTGTTTCTCACTCCAAGCACAAAGCGTGCGCAGCACGAGTCTTGGCACAGCAAAACACTTCCTTTGGCATGCCCTTTGCAGCCTCACTCCAAACGGGGCTCTCCGCTTCATCCATCCCCTGACTCCATACTAGCACCAACGGGCTGCTAAAGCGTTTCGCAGAAAACACCAAGGAACCTGTTTCTCACTCCAAGCACAAAGCGTGCGCAGCACGAGTCTTGGCACAGCAAAACACTTCCTTTGGCATGCCCTTTGCAGCCTCACTCCAAACGGGGCTCTCCGCTTCATCCATCCCCTGACTGCATACTAGCACCAACGGGCTGCTAAAGCGTTTCGCAGAAAACACCAAGGAACCTGTTTCTCACTCCAAGCACAAAGCGTGCGCAGCACGAGTCTTGGCACAGCAGAACACTTCCTTTGGCATGCCCGTTGCAGCCTCACTCCAAACGGGGCTCTCCGCTTCATCCATCCCCTGACTCCATACTAGCACCAACGGGCTGCTAAAGCGTTTCGCAGAAAACACCAAGGAACCTGTTTCTCACTCCAAGCACAAAGCGTGCGCAGCACGAGTCTTGGCACAGCAAAACACTTTTCTTGACATGCCCTTTGCAGCCTCACTCCAAACGGGGCTCTCCGCTTCATCCATCCCCTGACTCCATACTAGCACCAACGGGCTGCTAAAGCGTTTCGCAGAAAACACCAAGGAACCTGTTTCTCACTCCAAGCACAAAGCGTGCACAGCACGAGTCTTGGCACAGCAAAACACTTCCTTTGGCATGCCCTTTGCAGCCTCACTCCAAACGGGGCTCTCCGCTTCATCCATCCCCTGACTCCATACTAGCACCAACGGGCTGCTAAAGCGTTTCGCAGAAAACACCAAGGAACCTGTTTCTCACTCCAAGCACAAAGCGTGCGCAGCACGAGTCTTGGCACAGCAAAACACTTTTCTTGACATGCCCTTTGCAGCTTCACTCCAAACGGGGCTCTCCGCTTCATCCATCCCCTGACTCCATACTAGCACCAACGGGCTGCTAAAGCGTTTCGCAGAAAACACCAAGGAACCTGTTTCTCACTCCAACCACAAAGCGTGCGCAGCACGAGTCTTGGCACAGCAGAACACTTCCCTTGGCATGCCCTTTGCAGCCTCACTCCAAACGGGGCCCTCCGCTTCATCCATCCCCTGACTCCATACTAGCACCAACGGGCTGCTAAAGCGTTTCGCAGAAAACACCAAGGAACCTGTTTCTCACTCCAAGCACAAAGCGTGCGCAGCACGAGTCTTGGCACAGCAAAACACTTCCTTTGGCATGCCCTTTGCAGCCTCACTCCAAACGGGGCTCTCCGCTTCATCCATCCCCTGACTCCATACTAGCACCAACGGGCTGCTAAAGCGTTTCGCAGAAAACACCAAGGAACCTGTTTCTCACTCCAAGCACAAAGCGTGCGCAGCACGAGTCTTGGCACAGCAAAACACTTCCTTTGGCATGCCCTTTGCAGCCTCACTCCAAACGGGGCTCTCCGCTTCATCCATCCCCTGACTCCATACTAGCACCAACGGGCTGCTAAAGCGTTTCGCAGAAAACACCAAGGAACCTGTTTCTCACTCCAAGCACAAAGCGTGCGCAGCACGAGTCTTGGCACAGCAAAACACTTCCTTTGGCATGCCCTTTGCAGCCTCACTCCAAACGGGGCTCTCCGCTTCATCCATCCCCTGACTCCATACTAGCACCAACGGGCTGCTAAAGCGTTTCGCAGAAAACACCGAGGAACCTGTTTCTCACTCCAAGCACAAAGCGTGCGCAGCACGAGTCTTGGCACAGCAGAACACTTCCCTTGGCATGCCCTTTGCAGCCTCACTCCAAACGGGGCTCTCCGCTTCATCCATCCCCTGACTCCATACTAGCACCAACGGGCTGCTAAAGCGTTTCGCAGAAAACACCAAGGAACCTGTTTCTCACTCCAAGCACAAAGCGTGCGCAGCACGAGTCTTGGCACAGCAAAACACTTCCTTTGGCATGCCCTTTGCAGCCTCACTCCAAACGGGGCTCTCCGCTTCATCCATCCCCTGACTCCATACTAGCACCAACGGGCTGCTAAAGCGTTTCGCAGAAAACACCAAGGAACCTGTTTCTCACTCCAAGCACAAAGCGTGCGCAGCACGAGTCTTGGCACAGCAAAACACTTCCTTTGGCATGCCCTTTGCAGCCTCACTCCAAACGGGGCTCTCCGCTTCATCCATCCCCTGACTGCATACTAGCACCAACGGGCTGCTAAAGCGTTTCGCAGAAAACACCAAGGAACCTGTTTCTCACTCCAAGCACAAAGCGTGCGCAGCACGAGTCTTGGCACAGCAGAACACTTCCTTTGGCATGCCCGTTGCAGCCTCACTCCAAACGGGGCTCTCCGCTTCATCCATCCCCTGACTCCATACTAGCACCAACGGGCTGCTAAAGCGTTTCGCAGAAAACACCAAGGAACCTGTTTCTCACTCCAAGCACAAAGCGTGCGCAGCACGAGTCTTGGCACAGCAAAACACTTTTCTTGACATGCCCTTTGCAGCCTCACTCCAAACGGGGCTCTCCGCTTCATCCATCCCCTGACTCCATACTAGCACCAACGGGCTGCTAAAGCGTTTCGCAGAAAACACCAAGGAACCTGTTTCTCACTCCAAGCACAAAGCGTGCGCAGCACGAGTCTTGGCACAGCAAAACACTTCCTTTGGTATGCCCTTTGCAGCCTCACTCCAAACGGGGCTCTCCGCTTCATCCATCCCCTGACTCCATACTAGCACCAACGGGCTGCTAAAGCGTTTCGCAGAAAACACCAAGGAACCTGTTTCTCACTCCAAGCACAAAGCGTGCGCAGCACGAGTCTTGGCACAGCAAAACACTTCCTTTGGCATGCCCTTTGCAGCCGCACTCCAAACGGGGCTCTCCGCTTCATCCATCCCCTGACTCCATACTAGCACCAACGGGCTGCTAAAGCGTTTCGCAGAAAACACCAAGGAACCTGTTTCTCACTCCAAGCACAAAGCGTGCGCAGCACGAGTCTTGGCACAGCAGAACACTTCCTTTGGCATGCCCTTTGCAGCCTCACTCCAAACGGGGCTCTCCGCTTCATCCATCCCCTGACTCCATACTAGCACCAACCGGCTGCTAAAGCGTTTCGCAGAAAACACCAAGGAACCTGTTTCTCACTCCAAGCACAAAGCGTGCGCAGCACGAGTCTTGGCACAGCAAAACACTTCCTTTGGCATGCCCTTTGCAGCCTCACTCCAAACGGGGCTCTCCGCTTCATCCATCCCCTGACTCCATACTAGCACCAACGGGCTGCTAAAGCGTTTCGCAGAAAACACCAAGGAACCTGTTTCTCACTCCAAGCACAAAGCGTGCGCAGCACGAGTCTTGGCACAGCAAAACACTTCCTTTGGCATGCCCTTTGCAGCCTCACTCCAAACGGGGCTCTCCGCTTCATCCATCCCCTGACTCCATACTAGCACCAACGGGCTGCTAAAGCGTTTCGCAGAAAACACCAAGGAACCTGTTTCTCACTCCAAGCACAAAGCGTGCGCAGCACGAGTCTTGGCACAGCAAAACACTTCCTTTGGCATGCCCTTTGCAGCCTCACTCCAAACGGGGCTCTCCGCTTCATCCATCCCCTGACTCCATACTAGCACCAACGGGCTGCTAAAGCGTTTCGCAGAAAACACCAAGGAACCTGTTTCTCACTCCAAGCACAAAGCGTGCGCAGCACGAGTCTTGGCACAGCAAAACACTTCCTTTGGCATGCCCTTTGCAGCCGCACTCCAAACGGGGCTCTCTGCTTCATCCATCCCCTGACTCCATACTAGCACCAACGGGCTGCTAAAGCGTTTCGCAGAAAACACCAAGGAACCTGTTTCTCACTCCAAGCACAAAGCGTGCGCAGCACGAGTCTTGGCACAGCAAAACACTTCCTTTGGCATGCCCTTTGCAGCCTCACTCCAAACGGGGCTCTCCGCTTCATCCATCCCCTGACTCCATACTAGCACCAACGGGCTGCTAAAGCGTTTCGCAGAAAACACCAAGGAACCTGTTTCTCACTCCAAGCACAAAGCGTGCGCAGCACGAGTCTTGGCACAGCAAAACACTTTTCTTGACATGCCCTTTGCAGCCTCACTCCAAACGGGGCTCTCCGCTTCATCCATCCCCTGACTCCATACTAGCACCAACGGGCTGCTAAAGCGTTTCGCAGAAAACACCAAGGAACCTGTTTCTCACTCCAAGCACAAAGCGTGCACAGCACGAGTCTTGGCACAGCAAAACACTTCCTCTGGCATGCCCTTTGCAGCCTCACTCCAAACGGGGCTCTCCGCTTCATCCATCCCCTGACTGCATACTAGCACCAACGGGCTGCTAAAGCGTTTCGCAGAAAACACCAAGGAACCTGTTTCTCACTCCAAGCACAAAGCGTGCGCAGCACGAGTCTTGGCACAGCAAAACACTTCCTTTGGCATGCCCTTTGCAGCCTCACTCCAAACGGGGCTCTCCGCTTCATCCATCCCCTGACTCCATACTAGCACCAACGGGCTGCTAAAGCGTTTCGCAGAAAACACCAAGGAACCTGTTTCTCACTCCAAGCACAAAGCGTGCGCAGCACGAATCTTGGCACAGCAAAACACTTCCTTTGGCATGCCCTTTGCAGCCTCACTCCAAACGGGGCTCTCCGCTTCATCCATCCCCTGACTCCATACTAGCACCAACGGGCTGCTAAAGCGTTTCGCAGAAAACACCAAGGAACCTGTTTCTCACTCCAACCACAAAGCGTGCGCAGCACGAGTCTTGGCACAGCAAAACACTTTTCTTGACATGCCCTTTGCAGCCTCACTCCAAACGGGGCTCTCCGCTTCATCCATCCCCTGACTCCATACTAGCACCAACGGGCTGCTAAAGCGTTTCGCAGAAAACACCAAGGAACCTGTTTCTCACTCCAAGCACAAAGCGTGCGCAGCACGAGTCTTGGCACAGCAAAACACTTCCTTTGGCATGCCCTTTGCAGCCTCACTCCAAACGGGGCTCTCCGCTTCATCCATCCCCTGACTCCATACTAGCACCAACGGGCTGCTAAAGCGTTTCGCAGAAAACACCAAGGAACCTGTTTCTCACTCCAAGCACAAAGCGTGCGCAGCACGAGTCTTGGCACAGCAAAACACTTTTCTTGACATGCCCTTTGCAGCCTCACTCCAAACGGGGCTCTCCGCTTCATCCATCCCCTGACTCCATACTAGCACCAACGGGCTGCTAAAGCGTTTCGCAGAAAACACCAAGGAACCTGTTTCTCACTCCAACCACAAAGCGTGCGCAGCACGAGTCTTGGCACAGCAAAACACTTTTCTTGACATGCCCTTTGCAGCCTCACTCCAAACGGGGCTCTCCGCTTCATCCATCCCCTGACTCCATACTAGCACCAACGGGCTGCTAAAGCGTTTCGCAGAAAACACCAAGGAACCTGTTTCTCACTCCAAGCACAAAGCGTGCGCAGCACGAGTCTTGGCACAGCAAAACACTTCCTTTGGCATGCCCTTTGCAGCCTCACTCCAAACGGGGCTCTCCGCTTCATCCATCCCCTGACTCCATACTAGCACCAACGGGCTGCTAAAGCGTTTCGCAGAAAACACCAAGGAACCTGTTTCTCACTCCAAGCACAAAGCGTGCGCAGCACGAGTCTTGGCACAGCAAAACACTTCCTTTGGCATGCCCTTTGCAGCCTCACTCCAAACGGGGCTCTCCGCTTCATCCATCCCCTGACTCCATACTAGCACCAACGGGCTGCTAAAGCGTTTCGCAGAAAACACCAAGGAACCTGTTTCTCACTCCAAGCACAAAGCGTGCGCAGCACGAATCTTGGCACAGCAAAACACTTCCTTTGGCATGCCCTTTGCAGCCTCACTCCAAACGGGGCTCTCCGCTTCATCCATCCCCTGACTCCATACTAGCACCAACGGGCTGCTAAAGCGTTTCGCAGAAAACACCAAGGAACCTGTTTCTCACTCCAAGCACAAAGCGTGCGCAGCACGAGTCTTGGCACAGCAAAACACTTCCTTTGGCATGCCCTTTGCAGCCTCACTCCAAACGGGGCTCTCCGCTTCATCCATCCCCTGACTCCATACTAGCACCAACGGGCTGCTAAAGCGTTTCGCAGAAAACACCAAGGAACCTGTTTCTCACTCCAAGCACAAAGCGTGCGCAGCACGAGTCTTGGCACAGCAAAACACTTTTCTTGACATGCCCTTTGCAGCCTCACTCCAAACGGGGCTCTCCGCTTCATCCATCCCCTGACTCCATACTAGCACCAACGGGCTGCTAAAGCGTTTCGCAGAAAACACCAAGGAACCTGTTTCTCACTCCAACCACAAAGCGTGCGCAGCACGAGTCTTGGCACAGCAAAACACTTTTCTTGACATGCCCTTTGCAGCCTCACTCCAAACGGGGCTCTCCGCTTCATCCATCCCCTGACTCCATACTAGCACCAACGGGCTGCTAAAGCGTTTCGCAGAAAACACCAAGGAACCTGTTTCTCACTCCAAGCACAAAGCGTGCGCAGCACGAGTCTTGGCACAGCAAAACACTTCCTTTGGCATGCCCTTTGCAGCCTCACTCCAAACGGGGCTCTCCGCTTCATCCATCCCCTGACTCCATACTAGCACCAACGGGCTGCTAAAGCGTTTCGCAGAAAACACCAAGGAACCTGTTTCTCACTCCAAGCACAAAGCGTGCGCAGCACGAGTCTTGGCACAGCAAAACACTTTTCTTGACATGCCCTTTGCAGCCTCACTCCAAACGGGGCTCTCCGCTTCATCCATCCCCTGACTCCATACTAGCACCAACGGGCTGCTAAAGCGTTTCGCAGAAAACACCAAGGAACCTGTTTCTCACTCCAAGCACAAAGCGTGCGCAGCACGAGTCTTGGCACAGCAAAACACTTCCTTTGGCATGCCCTTTGCAGCCGCACTCCAAACGGGGCTCTCTGCTTCATCCATCCCCTGACTCCATACTAGCACCAACGGGCTGCTAAAGCGTTTCGCAGAAAACACCAAGGAACCTGTTTCTCACTCCAAGCACAAAGCGTGCGCAGCACGAGTCTTGGCACAGCAGAACACTTCCTTTGGCATGCCCTTTGCAGCCTCACTCCAAACGGGGCTCTCTGCTTCATCCATCCCCTGACTCCATAATAGCACCAACGGGCTGCTAAAGCGTTTCGCAGAAAACACCAAGGAACCTGTTTCTCACTCCAAGCACAAAGCGTGCGCAGCACGAGTCTTGGCACAGCAAAACACTTCCTTTGGCATGCCCTTTGCAGCCTCACTCCAAACGGGGCTCTCCGCTTCATCCATCCCCTGACTCCATACTAGCACCAACGGGCTGCTAAAGCGTTTCGCAGAAAACACCAAGGAACCTGTTTCTCACTCCAACCACAAAGCGTGCGCAGCACGAGTCTTGGCACAGCAAAACACTTTTCTTGACATGCCCTTTGCAGCCTCACTCCAAACGGGGCTCTCCGCTTCATCCATCCCCTGACTCCATACTAGCACCAACGGGCTGCTAAAGCGTTTCGCAGAAAACACCAAGGAACCTGTTTCTCACTCCAAGCACAAAGCGTGCGCAGCACGAGTCTTGGCACAGCAAAACACTTCCTTTGGCATGCCCTTTGCAGCCTCACTCCAAACGGGGCTCTCCGCTTCATCCATCCCCTGACTCCATACTAGCACCAACGGGCTGCTAAAGCGTTTCGCAGAAAACACCAAGGAACCTGTTTCTCACTCCAAGCACAAAGCGTGCGCAGCACGAGTCTTGGCACAGCAAAACACTTTTCTTGACATGCCCTTTGCGGCCTCACTCCAAACGGGGCTCTCCGCTTCATCCATCCCCTGACTCCATACTAGCACCAACGGGCTGCTAAAGCGTTTCGCAGAAAACACCAAGGAACCTGTTTCTCACTCCAACCACAAAGCGTGCGCAGCATGAGTCTTGGCACAGCAAAACACTTTTCTTGACATGCCCTTTGCAGCCTCACTCCAAACGGGGCTCTCCGCTTCATCCATCCCCTGACTCCATACTAGCACCAACGGGCTGCTAAAGCGTTTCGCAGAAAACACCAAGGAACCTGTTTCTCACTCCAAGCACAAAGCGTGCGCAGCACGAGTCTTGGCACAGCAAAACACTTCCTTTGGCATGCCCTTTGCAGCCGCACTCCAAACGGGGCTCTCTGCTTCATCCATCCCCTGACTCCATACTAGCACCAACGGGCTGCTAAAGCGTTTCGCAGAAAACACCAAGGAACCTGTTTCTCACTCCAAGCACAAAGCGTGCGCAGCACGAGTCTTGGCACAGCAGAACACTTCCTTTGGCATGCCCTTTGCAGCCTCACTCCAAACGGGGCTCTCTGCTTCATCCATCCCCTGACTCCATAATAGCACCAACGGGCTGCTAAAGCGTTTCGCAGAAAACACCAAGGAACCTGTTTCTCACTCCAAGCACAAAGCGTGCGCAGCACGAGTCTTGGCACAGCAAAACACTTCCTTTGGCATGCCCTTTGCAGCCTCACTCCAAACGGGGCTCTCCGCTTCATCCATCCCCTGACTCCATACTAGCACCAACGGGCTGCTAAAGCGTTTCGCAGAAAACACCAAGGAACCTGTTTCTCACTCCAAGCACAAAGCGTGCGCAGCACGAGTCTTGGCACAGCAAAACACTTCCTTTGGCATGCCCTTTGCAGCCTCACTCCAAACGGGGCTCTCCGCTTCATCCATCCCCTGACTGCATACTAGCACCAACGGGCTGCTAAAGCGTTTCGCAGAAAACACCAAGGAACCTGTTTCTCACTCCAAGCACAAAGCGTGCGCAGCACGAGTCTTGGCACAGCAGAACACTTCCTTTGGCATGCCCGTTGCAGCCTCAGTCCAAACGGGGCTCTCCGCTTCATCCATCCCTTGACTCCATACTAGCACCAACGGGCTGCTAAAGCGTTTCGCAGAAAACACCAAGGAACCTGTTTCTCACTCCAACCACAAAGCGTGCGCAGCACGAGTCTTGGCACAGCAAAACACTTTTCTTGACATGCCCTTTGCAGCCTCACTCCAAACGGGGCTCTCCGCTTCATCCATCCCCTGACTCCATACTAGCACCAACGGGCTGCTAAAGCGTTTCGCAGAAAACACCAAGGAACCTGTTTCTCACTCCAAGCACAAAGCGTGCACAGCACGAGTCTTGGCACAGCAAAACACTTCCTTTGGCATGCCCTTTGCAGCCTCACTCCAAACGGGGCTCTCCGCTTCATCCATCCCCTGACTCCATACTAGCACCAACGGGCTGCTAAAGCGTTTCGCAGAAAACACCGAGGAACCTGTTTCTCACTCCAAGCACAAAGCGTGCGCAGCACGAGTCTTGGCACAGCAGAACACTTCCTTTGGCATGCCCTTTGCAGCCTCACTCCAAACGGGGCTCTCCGCTTCATCCATCCCCTGACTCCATACTAGCACCAACGGGCTGCTAAAGCGTTTCGCAGAAAACACCAAGGAACCTGTTTCTCACTCCAAGCACAAAGCGTGCGCAGCACGAGTCTTGGCACAGCAAAACACTTCCTCTGGCATGCCCTTTGCAGCCTCACTCCAAACGGGGCTCTCCGCTTCATCCATCCCCTGACTCCATACTAGCACCAACGGGCTGCTAAAGCGTTTCGCAGAAAACACCAAGGAACCTGTTTCTCACTCCAAGCACAAAGCGTGCGCAGCACGAGTCTTGGCACAGCAGAACACTTCCTTTGGCATGCCCTTTGCAGCCTCACTTCAAACGGGGCCCCCCAGCTTCATCCATCCCCTAACTCCATACTAGAACCAACCGGCTGCTAAAGCGTTTCGCAGAAAACACCAAGGAACCTGTTTCTCACTCCAACCACAAAGCGTGCGCAGCACGAGTCTTGGCACAGCAAAACACTTCCTTTGGCATGCCCTTTGCAGCCTCACTTCAAACGGGGCCCCCCAGCTTCATCCATCCCCTAACTCCATACTAGCACCAACCGGCTGCTAAAGCGTTTCGCAGAAAACACCAAGGAACCTGTTTCTCACTCCAAGCACAAAGCGTGCGCAGCACGAGTCTTGGCACAGCAAAACACTTCCTTTGGCATGCCCTTTGCAGCCTCACTCCAAACGGGGCTCTCCGCTTCATCCATCCCCTGACTCCATACTAGCACCAACGGGCTGCTAAAGCGTTTCGCAGAAAACACCAAGGAACCTGTTTCTCACTCCAAGCACAAAGCGTGCGCAGCACGAGTCTTGGCACAGCAGAACACTTCCTTTGGCATGCCCTTTGCAGCCTCACTTCAAACGGGGCCCCCCAGCTTCATCCATCCCCTAACTCCATACTAGCACCAACGGGCTGCTAAAGCGTTTCGCAGAAAACACCAAGGAACCTGTTTCTCACTCCAACCACAAAGCGTGCGCAGCACGAGTCTTGGCACAGCAAAACACTTCCTTTGGCATGCCCTTTGCAGCCTCACTTCAAACGGGGCCCCCCAGCTTCATCCATCCCCTAACTCCATACTAGCACCAACCGGCTGCTAAAGCGTTTCGCAGAAAACACCAAGGAACCTGTTTCTCACTCCAAGCACAAAGCGTGCGCAGCACGAGTCTTGGCACAGCAAAACACTTCCTTTGGCATGCCCTTTGCAGCCTCACTCCAAACGGGGCTCTCCGCTTCATCCATCCCCTGACTGCATACTAGCACCAACGGGCTGCTAAAGCGTTTCGCAGAAAACACCAAGGAACCTGTTTCTCACTCCAAGCACAAAGCGTGCGCAGCACGAGTCTTGGCACAGCAAAACACTTCCTTTGGCATGCCCTTTGCAGCCTCACTCCAAACGGGGCTCTCCGCTTCATCCATCCCCTGACTCCATACTAGCACCAACGGGCTGCTAAAGCGTTTCGCAGAAAACACCAAGGAACCTGTTTCTCACTCCAAGCACAAAGCGTGCGCAGCACGAGTCTTGGAACAGCAGAACACTTCCCTTGGCATGCCCTTTGCAGCCTCACTCCAAACGGGGCCCTCCGCTTCATCCATCCCCTGACTCCATACTAGCACCAACGGGCTGCTAAAGCGTTTCGCAGAAAACACCAAGGAACCTGTTTCTCACTCCAAGCACAAAGCGTGCGCAGCACGAGTCTTGGCACAGCAAAACACTTCCTTTGGCATGCCCTTTGCAGCCTCACTCCAAACGGGGCTCTCCGCTTCATCCATCCCCTGACTGCATACTAGCACCAACGGGCTGCTAAAGCGTTTCGCAGAAAACACCAAGGAACCTGTTTCTCACTCCAAGCACAAAGCGTGCGCAGCACGAGTCTTGGCACAGCAGAACACTTCCTTTGGCATGCCCGTTGCAGCCTCACTCCAAACGGGGCTCTCCGCTTCATCCATCCCCTGACTCCATACTAGCACCAACGGGCTGCTAAAGCGTTTCGCAGAAAACACCAAGGAACCTGTTTCTCACTCCAACCACAAAGCGTGCGCAGCACGAGTCTTGGCACAGCAAAACACTTTTCTTGACATGCCCTTTGCAGCCTCACTCCAAACGGGGCTCTCCGCTTCATCCATCCCCTGACTCCATACTAGCACCAACGGGCTGCTAAAGCGTTTCGCAGAAAACACCAAGGAACCTGTTTCTCACTCCAAGCACAAAGCGTGCACAGCACGAGTCTTGGCACAGCAAAACACTTCCTTTGGCATGCCCTTTGCAGCCTCACTCCAAACGGGGCTCTCCGCTTCATCCATCCCCTGACTCCATACTAGCACCAACGGGCTGCTAAAGCGTTTCGCAGAAAACACCGAGGAACCTGTTTCTCACTCCAAGCACAAAGCGTGCGCAGCACGAGTCTTGGCACAGCAGAACACTTCCTTTGGCATGCCCTTTGCAGCCTCACTCCAAACGGGGCTCTCCGCTTCATCCATCCCCTGACTCCATACTAGCACCAACGGGCTGCTAAAGCGTTTCGCAGAAAACACCAAGGAACCTGTTTCTCACTCCAAGCACAAAGCGTGCGCAGCACGAGTCTTGGCACAGCAAAACACTTCCTCTGGCATGCCCTTTGCAGCCTCACTCCAAACGGGGCTCTCCGCTTCATCCATCCCCTGACTCCATACTAGCACCAACGGGCTGCTAAAGCGTTTCGCAGAAAACACCAAGGAACCTGTTTCTCACTCCAAGCACAAAGCGTGCGCAGCACGAGTCTTGGCACAGCAGAACACTTCCTTTGGCATGCCCTTTGCAGCCTCACTTCAAACGGGGCCCCCCAGCTTCATCCATCCCCTAACTCCATACTAGCACCAACCGGCTGCTAAAGCGTTTCGCAGAAAACACCAAGGAACCTGTTTCTCACTCCAAGCACAAAGCGTGCGCAGCACGAGTCTTGGCACAGCAAAACACTTCCTTTGGCATGCCCTTTGCAGCCTCACTTCAAACGGGGCCCCCCAGCTTCATCCATCCCCTAACTCCATACTAGCACCAACCGGCTGCTAAAGCGTTTCGCAGAAAACACCAAGGAACCTGTTTCTCACTCCAAGCACAAAGCGTGCGCAGCACGAGTCTTGGCACAGCAAAACACTTCCTTTGGCATGCCCTTTGCAGCCTCACTCCAAACGGGGCTCTCCGCTTCATCCATCCCCTGACTCCATACTAGCACCAACGGGCTGCTAAAGCGTTTCGCAGAAAACACCAAGGAACCTGTTTCTCACTCCAAGCACAAAGCGTGCGCAGCACGAGTCTTGGAACAGCAGAACACTTCCCTTGGCATGCCCTTTGCAGCCTCACTCCAAACGGGGCTCTCCGCTTCATCCATCCCCTGACTCCATACTAGCACCAACGGGCTGCTAAAGCGTTTCGCAGAAAACACCAAGGAACCTGTTTCTCACTCCAAGCACAAAGCGTGCGCAGCACGAGTCTTGGCACAGCAAAACACTTCCTTTGGCATGCCCTTTGCAGCCTCACTCCAAACGGGGCTCTCCGCTTCATCCATCCCCTGACTGCATACTAGCACCAACGGGCTGCTAAAGCGTTTCGCAGAAAACACCAAGGAACCTGTTTCTCACTCCAAGCACAAAGCGTGCGCAGCACGAGTCTTGGCACAGCAGAACACTTCCTTTGGCATGCCCGTTGCAGCCTCACTCCAAACGGGGCTCTCCGCTTCATCCATCCCCTGACTCCATACTAGCACCAACCGGCTGCTAAAGCGTTTCGCAGAAAACACCGAGGAACCTGTTTCTCACTCCAAGCACAAAGCGTGCGCAGCACGAGTCTTGGCACAGCAGAACACTTTCTTTGGCATGCCCTTTGCAGCCTCACTCCAAACGGGGCTCTCCGCTTCATCCATCCCCTGACTCCATACTAGCACCAACGGGCTGCTAAAGCGTTTCGCAGAAAACACCAAGGAACCTGTTTCTCACTCCAAGCACAAAGCGTGCGCAGCACGAGTCTTGGCACAGCAAAACACTTCCTCTGGCATGCCCTTTGCAGCCTCACTCCAAACGGGGCTCTCCGCTTCATCCATCCCCTGACTCCATACTAGCACCAACGGGCTGCTAAAGCGTTTCGCAGAAAACACCAAGGAACCTGTTTCTCACTCCAAGCACAAAGCGTGCGCAGCACGAGTCTTGGCACAGCAGAACACTTCCTTTGGCATGCCCTTTGCAGCCTCACTTCAAACGGGGCCCCCCAGCTTCATCCATCCCCTAACTCCATACTAGCACCAACCGGCTGCTAAAGCGTTTCGCAGAAAACACCAAGGAACCTGTTTCTCACTCCAAGCACAAAGCGTGCGCAGCACGAGTCTTGGCACAGCAAAACACTTCCTTTGGCATGCCCTTTGCAGCCTCACTTCAAACGGGGCCCCCCAGCTTCATCCATCCCCTAACTCCATACTAGCACCAACCGGCTGCTAAAGCGTTTCGCAGAAAACACCAAGGAACCTGTTTCTCACTCCAAGCACAAAGCGTGCGCAGCACGAGTCTTGGCACAGCAAAACACTTCCTTTGGCATGCCCTTTGCAGCCTCACTCCAAACGGGGCTCTCCGCTTCATCCATCCCCTGACTCCATACTAGCACCAACCGGCTGCTAAAGCGTTTCGCAGAAAACACCAAGGAACCTGTTTCTCACTCCAAGCACAAAGCGTGCGCAGCACGAGTCTTGGAACAGCAGAACACTTCCCTTGGCATGCCCTTTGCAGCCTCACTCCAAACGGGGCCCTCCGCTTCATCCATCCCCTGACTCCATACTAGCACCAACGGGCTGCTAAAGCGTTTCGCAGAAAACACCAAGGAACCTGTTTCTCACTCCAAGCACAAAGCGTGCGCAGCACGAGTCTTGGCACAGCAGAACACTTCCTTTGGCATGCCCGTTGCAGCCTCAGTCCAAACGGGGCTCTCCGCTTCATCCATCCCCTGACTCCATACTAGCACCAACGGGCTGCTAAAGCGTTTCGCAGAAAACACCAAGGAACCTGTTTCTCACTCCAACCACAAAGCGTGCGCAGCACGAGTCTTGGCACAGCAAAACACTTTTCTTGACATGCCCTTTGCAGCCTCACTCCAAACGGGGCTCTCCGCTTCATCCATCCCCTGACTCCATACTAGCACCAACGGGCTGCTAAAGCGTTTCGCAGAAAACACCAAGGAACCTGTTTCTCACTCCAAGCACAAAGCGTGCACAGCACGAGTCTTGGCACAGCAAAACACTTCCTTTGGCATGCCCTTTGCAGCCTCACTCCAAACGGGGCTCTCCGCTTCATCCATCCCCTGACTCCATACTAGCACCAACGGGCTGCTAAAGCGTTTCGCAGAAAACACCGAGGAACCTGTTTCTCACTCCAAGCACAAAGCGTGCGCAGCACGAGTCTTGGCACAGCAGAACACTTCCTTTGGCATGCCCTTTGCAGCCTCACTCCAAACGGGGCTCTCCGCTTCATCCATCCCCTGACTCCATACTAGCACCAACGGGCTGCTAAAGCGTTTCGCAGAAAACACCAAGGAACCTGTTTCTCACTCCAAGCACAAAGCGTGCGCAGCACGAGTCTTGGCACAGCAGAACACTTCCTTTGGCATGCCCTTTGCAGCCTCACTTCAAACGGGGCCCCCCAGCTTCATCCATCCCCTAACTCCATACTAGCACCAACCGGCTGCTAAAGCGTTTCGCAGAAAACACCAAGGAACCTGTTTCTCACTCCAAGCACAAAGCGTGCGCAGCACGAGTCTTGGCACAGCAAAACACTTCCTTTGGCATGCCCTTTGCAGCCTCACTTCAAACGGGGCCCCCCAGCTTCATCCATCCCCTAACTCCATACTAGCACCAACCGGCTGCTAAAGCGTTTCGCAGAAAACACCAAGGAACCTGTTTCTCACTCCAAGCACAAAGCGTGCGCAGCACGAGTCTTGGCACAGCAAAACACTTCCTTTGGCATGCCCTTTGCAGCCTCACTCCAAACGGGGCTCTCCGCTTCATCCATCCCCTGACTCCATACTAGCACCAACCGGCTGCTAAAGCGTTTCGCAGAAAACACCAAGGAACCTGTTTCTCACTCCAAGCACAAAGCGTGCGCAGCACGAGTCTTGGAACAGCAGAACACTTCCCTTGGCATGCCCTTTGCAGCCTCACTCCAAACGGGGCCCTCCGCTTCATCCATCCCCTGACTCCATACTAGCACCAACGGGCTGCTAAAGCGTTTCGCAGAAAACACCAAGGAACCTGTTTCTCACTCCAAGCACAAAGCGTGCGCAGCACGAGTCTTGGCACAGCAGAACACTTCCTTTGGCATGCCCGTTGCAGCCTCAGTCCAAACGGGGCTCTCCGCTTCATCCATCCCCTGACTCCATACTAGCACCAACGGGCTGCTAAAGCGTTTCGCAGAAAACACCAAGGAACCTGTTTCTCACTCCAACCACAAAGCGTGCGCAGCACGAGTCTTGGCACAGCAAAACACTTTTCTTGACATGCCCTTTGCAGCCTCACTCCAAACGGGGCTCTCCGCTTCATCCATCCCCTGACTCCATACTAGCACCAACGGGCTGCTAAAGCGTTTCGCAGAAAACACCAAGGAACCTGTTTCTCACTCCAAGCACAAAGCGTGCACAGCACGAGTCTTGGCACAGCAAAACACTTCCTTTGGCATGCCCTTTGCAGCCTCACTCCAAACGGGGCTCTCCGCTTCATCCATCCCCTGACTCCATACTAGCACCAACGGGCTGCTAAAGCGTTTCGCAGAAAACACCGAGGAACCTGTTTCTCACTCCAAGCACAAAGCGTGCGCAGCACGAGTCTTGGCACAGCAGAACACTTCCTTTGGCATGCCCTTTGCAGCCTCACTCCAAACGGGGCTCTCCGCTTCATCCATCCCCTGACTCCATACTAGCACCAACGGGCTGCTAAAGCGTTTCGCAGAAAACACCAAGGAACCTGTTTCTCACTCCAAGCACAAAGCGTGCGCAGCACGAGTCTTGGCACAGCAAAACACTTTTCTTGACATGCCCTTTGCAGCCTCACTCCAAACGGGGCTCTCCGCTTCATCCATCCCCTGACTCCATACTAGCACCAACGGGCTGCTAAAGCGTTTCGCAGAAAACACCAAGGAACCTGTTTCTCACTCCAAGCACAAAGCGTGCACAGCACGAGTCTTGGCACAGCAAAACACTTCCTTTGGCATGCCCTTTGCAGCCTCACTCCAAACGGGGCTCTCCGCTTCATCCATCCCCTGACTCCATACTAGCACCAACGGGCTGCTAAAGCGTTTCGCAGAAAACACCGAGGAACCTGTTTCTCACTCCAAGCACAAAGCGTGCGCAGCACGAGTCTTGGCACAGCAGAACACTTCCTTTGGCATGCCCTTTGCAGCCTCACTCCAAACGGGGCTCTCCGCTTCATCCATCCCCTGACTCCATACTAGCACCAACGGGCTGCTAAAGCGTTTCGCAGAAAACACCAAGGAACCTGTTTCTCACTCCAAGCACAAAGCGTGCGCAGCACGAGTCTTGGCACAGCAAAACACTTCCTCTGGCATGCCCTTTGCAGCCTCACTCCAAACGGGGCTCTCCGCTTCATCCATCCCCTGACTCCATACTAGCACCAACGGGCTGCTAAAGCGTTTCGCAGAAAACACCAAGGAACCTGTTTCTCACTCCAAGCACAAAGCGTGCGCAGCACGAGTCTTGGCACAGCAGAACACTTCCTTTGGCATGCCCTTTGCAGCCTCACTTCAAACGGGGCCCCCCAGCTTCATCCATCCCCTAACTCCATACTAGCACCAACCGGCTGCTAAAGCGTTTCGCAGAAAACACCAAGGAACCTGTTTCTCACTCCAACCACAAAGCGTGCGCAGCACGAGTCTTGGCACAGCAAAACACTTCCTTTGGCATGCCCTTTGCAGCCTCACTCCAAACGGGGCTCTCCGCTTCATCCATCCCCTGACTCCATACTAGCACCAACGGGCTGCTAAAGCGTTTCGCAGAAAACACCAAGGAACCTGTTTCTCACTCCAAGCACAAAGCGTGCGCAGCACGAGTCTTGGAACAGCAGAACACTTCCCTTGGCATGCCCTTTGCAGCCTCACTCCAAACGGGGCCCTCCGCTTCATCCATCCCCTGACTCCATACTAGCACCAACGGGCTGCTAAAGCGTTTCGCAGAAAACACCAAGGAACCTGTTTCTCACTCCAAGCACAAAGCGTGCGCAGCACGAGTCTTGGCACAGCAGAACACTTCCTTTGGCATGCCCGTTGCAGCCTCAGTCCAAACGGGGCTCTCCGCTTCATCCATCCCCTGACTCCATACTAGCACCAACGGGCTGCTAAAGCGTTTCGCAGAAAACACCAAGGAACCTGTTTCTCACTCCAAGCACAAAGCGTGCGCAGCACGAGTCTTGGCACAGCAAAACACTTTTCTTGACATGCCCTTTGCAGCCTCACTCCAAACGGGGCTCTCCGCTTCATCCATCCCCTGACTCCATACTAGCACCAACGGGCTGCTAAAGCGTTTCGCAGAAAACACCAAGGAACCTGTTTCTCACTCCAAGCACAAAGCGTGCACAGCACGAGTCTTGGCACAGCAAAACACTTCCTTTGGCATGCCCGTTGCAGCCTCAGTCCAAACGGGGCTCTCCGCTTCATCCATCCCCTGACTCCATACTAGCACCAACGGGCTGCTAAAGCGTTTCGCAGAAAACACCAAGGAACCTGTTTCTCACTCCAACCACAAAGCGTGCGCAGCACGAGTCTTGGCACAGCAAAACACTTCCTTTGGCATGCCCTTTGCAGCCTCACTCCAAACGGGGCTCTCCGCTTCATCCATCCCCTGACTCCATACTAGCACCAACGGGCTGCTAAAGCGTTTCGCAGAAAACACCAAGGAACCTGTTTCTCACTCCAACCACAAAGCGTGCGCAGCACGAGTCTTGGCACAGCAAAACACTTCCTTTGGCATGCCCTTTGCAGCCTCACTCCAAACGGGGCTCTCCGCTTCATCCATCCCCTGACTGCATACTAGCACCAACGGGCTGCTAAAGCGTTTCGCAGAAAACACCAAGGAACCTGTTTCTCACTCCAAGCACAAAGCGTGCGCAGCACGAGTCTTGGCACAGCAAAACACTTCCTTTGGCATGCCCTTTGCAGCCTCACTCCAAACGGGGCTCTCCGCTTCATCCATCCCCTGACTCCATACTAGCACCAACGGGCTGCTAAAGCGTTTCGCAGAAAACACCAAGGAACCTGTTTCTCACTCCAAGCACAAAGCGTGCGCAGCACGAGTCTTGGAACAGCAGAACACTTCCCTTGGCATGCCCTTTGCAGCCTCACTCCAAACGGGGCCCTCCGCTTCATCCATCCCCTGACTCCATACTAGCACCAACGGGCTGCTAAAGCGTTTCGCAGAAAACACCAAGGAACCTGTTTCTCACTCCAAGCACAAAGCGTGCGCAACACGAGTCTTGGCACAGCAGAACACTTCCTTTGGCATGCCCTTTGCAGCCTCACTCCAAACGGGGCTCTCCGCTTCATCCATCCCCTGACTCCATACTAGCACCAACGGGCTGCTAAAGCGTTTCGCAGAAAACACCAAGGAACCTGTTTCTCACTCCAAGCACAAAGCGTGCGCAGCACGAGTCTTGGCACAGCAAAACACTTCCTTTGGCATGCCCTTTGCAGCCTCACTCCAAACGGGGCTCTCCGCTTCATCCATCCCCTGACTCCATACTAGCACCAACGGGCTGCTAAAGCGTTTCGCAGAAAACACCAAGGAACCTGTTTCTCACTCCAACCACAAAGCGTGCGCAGCACGAGTCTTGGCACAGCAGAACACTTCCTTTGGCATGCCCTTTGCAGCCTCACTCCAAACGGGGCCCTCCGCTTCATCCATCCCCTGACTCCATACTAGCACCAACGGGCTGCTAAAGCGTTTCGCAGAAAACACCAAGGAACCTGTTTCTCACTCCAAGCACAAAGCGTGCGCAGCACGAGTCTTGGCACAGCAAAACACTTCCTTTGGCATGCCCTTTGCAGCCTCACTCCAAACGGGGCTCTCCGCTTCATCCATCCCCTAACTCCATACTAGCACCAACGGGCTGCTAAAGCGTTTCGCAGAAAACACCAAGGAACCTGTTTCTCACTCCAAGCACAAAGCGTGCGCAGCACGAGTCTTGGCACAGCAAAACACTTCCTTTGGCATGCCCTTTGCAGCCTCACTCCAAACGGGGCTCTCCGCTTCATCCATCCCCTGACTCCATACTAGCACCAACGGGCTGCTAAAGCGTTTCGCAGAAAACACCAAGGAACCTGTTTCTCACTCCAAGCACAAAGCGTGCGCAGCACGAGTCTTGGCACAGCAAAACACTTCCTTTGGCATGCCCTTTGCAGCCTCACTCCAAACGGGGCTCTCCGCTTCATCCATCCCCTGACTCCATACTAGCACCAACGGGCTGCTAAAGCGTTTCGCAGAAAACACCAAGGAACCTGTTTCTCACTCCAAGCACAAAGCGTGCGCAGCACGAGTCTTGGCACAGCAGAACACTTCCTTTGGCATGCACTTTGCAGCCTCACTCCAAACGGGGCTCCCCGCTTCATCCATCCCCTAACTCCATACTAGCACCAACGGGCTGCTAAAGCGTTTCGCAGAAAACACCAAGGAACCTGTTTCACACTCCAACCATATAGCGTGCGCAGCACGAGTCTTGGCACAGCAGAACACTTCCTTTGGCATGCCCTTTGCAGCCTCACTCCAAACGGGGCTCTCCGCTTCATCCATCCCCTGACTCCATACTAGCACCAACGGGCTGCTAAAGCGTTTCGCAGAAAACACCAAGGAACCTGTTTCTCACTCCAACCACAAAGCGTGCACAGCACGAGTCTTGGCACAGCAAAACACTTCCTTTGGCATGCCCTTTGCAGCCTCACTCCAAACGGGGCTCTCCGCTTCATCCATCCCCTGACTCCATACTAGCACCAACGGGCTGCTAAAGCGTTTCGCAGAAAACACCAAGGAACCTGTTTCTCACTCCAAGCACAAAGCGTGCGCAGCACGAGTCTTGGCACAGCAGAACACTTCCTTTGGCATGCCCTTTGCAGCCTCAGTCCAAACGGGGCTCTCCGCTTCATCCATCCCCTGACTCCATACTAGCACCAACGGGCTGCTAAAGCGTTTCGCAGAAAACACCAAGGAACCTGTTTCTCACTCCAAGCACAAAGCGTGCGCAGCACGAGTCTTGGCACAGCAAAACACTTCCTCTGGCATGCCCTTTGCAGCCTCACTTCAAACGGGCCCCCCCAGCTTCATCCATCCCCTAACTCCATACTAGCACCAACCGGCTGCTAAAGCGTTTCGCAGAAAACACCAAGGAACCTGTTTCTCACTCCAACCACAAAGCGTGCGCAGCACGAGTCTTGGCACAGCAAAACACTTCCTTTGGCATGCCCTTTGCAGCCTCACTCCAAACGGGGCTCTCCGCTTCATCCATCCCCTGACTCCATACTAGCACCAACGGGCTGCTAAAGCGTTTCGCAGAAAACACCAAGGAACCTGTTTCTCACTCCAAGCACAAAGCGTGCGCAGCACGAGTCTTGGCACAGCAAAACACTTCCTTTGGCATGCCCTTTGCAGCCTCACTCCAAACGGGGCTCTCCGCTTCATCCATCCCCTGACTGCATACTAGCACCAACGGGCTGCTAAAGCGTTTCGCAGAAAACACCAAGGAACCTGTTTCTCACTCCAAGCACAAAGCGTGCGCAGCACGAGTCTTGGCACAGCAAAACACTTCCTTTGGCATGCCCTTTGCAGCCTCACTCCAAACGGGGCTCTCCGCTTCATCCATCCCCTGACTCCATACTAGCACCAACGGGCTGCTAAAGCGTTTCGCAGAAAACACCAAGGAACCTGTTTCTCACTCCAAGCACAAAGCGTGCGCAGCACGAGTCTTGGAACAGCAGAACACTTCCCTTGGCATGCCCTTTGCAGCCTCACTCCAAACGGGGCCCTCCGCTTCATCCATCCCCTGACTCCATACTAGCACAACGGGCTGCTAAAGCGTTTCGCAGAAAACACCAAGGAACCTGTTTCTCACTCCAAGCACAAAGCGTGCGCAACATGAGTCTTGGCACAGCAGAACACTTCCTTTGCATGCCCTTTGCAGCCTCACTCCAACGGGCTCTCCGCTTCATCCATCCCCTGACTCCATACTAGCACCAACGGGCTGCTAAAGCGTTTCGCAGAAAACACCAAGGAACCTGTTTCTCACTCCAAGCACAAAGCGTGCGCAGCACGAGTCTTGGCACAGCAAAACACTTCCTTTGGCATGCCCTTTGCAGCCTCACTCCAAACGGGGCTCTCCGCTTCATCCATCCCCTGACTCCATACTAGCACCAACGGGCTGCTAAAGCGTTTCGCAGAAAACACCAAGGAACCTGTTTCTCACTCCAACCACAAAGCGTGCACAGCACGAGTCTTGGCACAGCAAAACACTTCCTTTGGCATGCCCTTTGCAGCCTCACTCCAAACGGGCTCTCCGCTTCATCCATCCCCTGACTCCATACTAGCACCAACGGGCTGCTAAAGCGTTTCGCAGAAAACACCAAGGAACCTGTTTCTCACTCCAAGCACAAAGCGTGCGCAGCACGAGTCTTGGCACAGCAGAACACTTCCTTGGCATGCCCTTTGCAGCCTCACTCCAAACGGGGCTCTCCGCTTCATCCATCCCCTGACTCCATACTAGCACCAACGGGCTGCTAAAGCGTTTCGCAGAAAACACCAAGGAACCTGTTCTCACTCCAAGCACAAAGCGTGCGCAGCACGAGTCTTGGCACAGCAAAACACTTCCTCTGGCATGCCCTTTGCAGCCTCACTTCAAACGGGCCCCCCCAGCTTCATCCATCCCCTAACTCCATACTAGCACCACCGGCTGCTAAAGCGTTTCGCAGAAAACACCAAGGAACCTGTTTCTCACTCCAACCACAAAGCGTGCGCAGCACGAGTCTTGGCACAGCAAAACACTTCCTTTGGCATGCCCTTTGCAGCCTCACTCCAAACGGGCTCTCCGCTTCATCCATCCCCTGACTCCATACTAGCACCAACGGGCTGCTAAAGCGTTTCGCAGAAAACACCAAGGAACCTGTTTCTCACTCCAAGCACAAAGCGTGCGCAGCACGAGTCTTGGCACAGCAAAACACTTCCTTTGGCATGCCCTTTGCAGCCTCACTCCAAACGGGGCTCTCCGCTTCATCCATCCCCTGACTGCATACTAGCACCAACGGCTGCTAAAGCGTTTCGCAGAAAACACCAAGGAACCTGTTTCTCACTCCAAGCACAAAGCGTGCGCAGCACGAGTCTTGGCACAGCAAAACACTTCCTTTGGCATGCCCTTTGCAGCCTCACTCCAAACGGGGCTCTCCGCTTCATCCATCCCCTGACTCCATACTAGCACCAACGGGCTGCTAAAGCGTTTCGCAGAAAACACCAAGGAACCTGTTTCTCACTCCAAGCACAAAGCGTGCGCAGCACGAGTCTTGGAACAGCAGAACACTTCCCTTGGCATGCCCTTTGCAGCCTCACTCCAAACGGGGCCCTCCGCTTCATCCATCCCCTGACTCCATACTAGCACCAACGGGCTGCTAAAGCGTTTCGCAGAAAACACCAAGGAACCTGTTTCTCACTCCAAGCACAAAGCGTGCGCAACAGAGTCTTGGCACAGCAGAACACTTCCTTTGGCATGCCCTTTGCAGCCTCACATCCAAACGGGCTCTCCGCTTCATCCATCCCCTGACTCCATACTAGCACCAACGGGCTGCTAAAGCGTTTCGCAGAAAACACCAAGGAACCTGTTTCTCACTCCAAGCACAAAGCGTGCGCAGCACGAGTCTTGGCACAGCAAAACACTTCCTTTGGCATGCCCTTTGCAGCCTCACTCCAAACGGGGCTCTCCGCTTCATCCATCCCTGACTGCATACTAGCACCAACGGGCTGCTAAAGCGTTTCGCAGAAACACCAAGGAACCTGTTTCTCACTCCAAGCACAAAGCGTGCGCAGCACGAGTCTTGCACAGCAGAACACTTCCCTTGGCATGCCCTTTGCAGCCTCACTCCAAACGGGGCCCTCCGCTTCATCCATCCCCTGACTCCATACTAGCACCAACGGGCTGCTAAAGCGTTTCGCAGAAAACACCAAGGAACCTGTTTCTCACTCCAAGCACAAAGCGTGCGCAGCACGAGTCTTGGCACAGCAAAACACTTCCTTTGGCATGCCCTTTGCAGCCTCACTCCAAACGGGGCTCTCCGCTTCATCCATCCCCTAACTCCATACTAGCACCAACGGGCTGCTAAAGCGTTTCGCAGAAAACACCAAGGAACCTGTTTCTCACTCCAAGCACAAAGCCGTGCGCAGCACGAGTCTTGGCACAGCAAAACACTTCCTTTGGCATGCCCTTTGCAGCCTCACTCCAAACGGGGCTCTCCGCTTCATCCATCCCCTGACTCCATACTAGCACCAACGGGCTGCTAAAGCGTTTCGCAGAAAACACCAAGGAACCTGTTTCTCACTCCAAGCACAAAGCGTGCGCAGCACGAGTCTTGGCACAGCAAAACACTTCCTTTGGCATGCCCTTTGCAGCCTCACTCCAAACGGGGCTCTCCGCTTCATCCATCCCCTGACTCCATACTAGCACCAACGGGCTGCTAAAGCGTTTCGCAGAAAACACCAAGGAACCTGTTTCTCACTCCAAGCACAAAGCGTGCGCAGCACGAGTCTTGGCACAGCAGAACACTTCCTTTGGCATGCACTTTGCAGCCTCACTCCAAACGGGGCTCCCCGCTTCATCCATCCCCTAACTCCATACTAGCACCAACGGGCTGCTAAAGCGTTTCGCAGAAAACACCAAGGAACCTGTTTCACACTCCAACCATATAGCGTGCGCAGCACGAGTCTTGGCACAGCAGAACACTTCCTTTGGCATGCCCTTTGCAGCCTCACTCCAAACGGGGCCCTCCGCTTCATCCATCCCCTGACTCCATACTAGCACCAACGGGCTGCTAAAGCGTTTCGCAGAAAACACCAAGGAACCTGTTTCTCACTCCAAGCACAAAGCGTGCGCAGCACGAGTCTTGGCACAGCAAAACACTTCCTTTGGCATGCCCTTTGCAGCCTCACTCCAAATGGGGCTCTCCGCTTCATCCATCCCCTGACTCCATACTAGCACCAACGGGCTGCTAAAGCGTTTCGCAGAAAACACCAAGGAACCTGTTTCTCACTCAAGCACAAAGCGTGCGCAGCACGAGTCTTGGCACAGCAGAACACTTCCTTTGGCATGCCCTTTGAAGCCTCACTCCAAACGGGGGCTCTCCGCTTCATCCATCCCTGACTCCATACTAGCACCAACGGCTGCTAAAGCGTTTCGCAGAAAACACCAAGGAACCTGTTTCTCACTCCAACCACAAAGCGTGCACAGCACGAGTCTTGGCACAGCAAAACACTTCCTTTGGCATGCCCTTTGCAGCCTCACTCCAAACGGGGCTCTCCCGCTTCATCCATCCCCTGACTCCATACTAGCACCAACGGGCTGCTAAAGCGTTTCGCAGAAAACACCAAGGAACCTGTTTCTCACTCCAAGCACAAAGCGTGCGCAGCACGAGTCTTGGCACAGCAAAACACTTCCTTTGGCATGCCCTTTGCAGCCTCACTCCAAACGGGGCTCTCCGCTTCATCCATCCCCTGACTCCATACTAGCACCAACGGGCTGCTAAAGCGTTTCGCAGAAAACACCAAGGAACCTGTTTCTCACTCCAAGCACAAAGCGTGCGCAGCACGAGTCTTGGCACAGCAAAACACTTCCTTTGGCATGCCCTTTGCAGCCTCACTCCAAACGGGGCTCTCCGCTTCATCCATCCCCTGACTGCATACTAGCACCAACGGGCTGCTAAAGCGTTTCGCAGAAAACACCAAGGAACCTGTTTCTCACTCCAAGCACAAAGCGTGCGCAGCACGAGTCTTGGCACAGCAGAACACTTCCTTTGGCATGCCCGTTGCAGCCTCACTCCAAACGGGGCTCTCCGCTTCATCCATCCCCTGACTCCATACTAGCACCAACGGGCTGCTAAAGCGTTTCGCAGAAAACACCAAGGAACCTGTTTCTCACTCCAACCACAAAGCGTGCGCAGCACGAGTCTTGGCACAGCAAAACACTTTTCTTGACATGCCCTTTGCAGCCTCACTCCAAACGGGGCTCTCCGCTTCATCCATCGCCTGACTCCATACTAGCACCAACGGGCTGCTAAAGCGTTTCGCAGAAAACACCAAGGAACCTGTTTCTCACTCCAAGCACAAAGCGTGCACAGCACGAGTCTTGGCACAGCAAAACACTTCCTTTGGCATGCCCTTTGCAGCCTCACTCCAAACGGGGCTCTCCGCTTCATCCATCCCCTGACTCCATACTAGCACCAACGGGCTGCTAAAGCGTTTCGCAGAAAACACCAAGGAACCTGTTTCTCACTCCAAGCACAAAGCGTGCACAGCACGAGTCTTGGCACAGCAAAACACTTCCTTTGGCATGCCCTTTGCAGCCTCACTCCAAACGGGGCTCTCCGCTTCATCCATCCCCTGACTCTATACTAGCACCAACGGGCTGCTAAAGCGTTTCGCAGAAAACACCGAGGAACCTGTTTCTCACTCCAAGCACAAAGCGTGCGCAGCACGAGTCTTGGCACAGCAGAACACTTCCCTTGGCATGCCCTTTGCAGCCTCACTCCAAACGGGGCCCTCCGCTTCATCCATCCCCTGACTCCATACTAGCACCAACGGGCTGCTAAAGCGTTTCGCAGAAAACACCAAGGAACCTGTTTCTCACTCCAACCACAAAGCGTGCACAGCACGAGTCTTGGCACAGCAAAACACTTCCTTTGGCATGCCCTTTGCAGCCTCACTCCAAACGGGGCTCTCCGCTTCATCCATCCCCTGACTCCATACTAGCACCAACGGGCTGCTAAAGCGTTTCGCAGAAAACACCAAGGAACCTGTTTCTCACTCCAAGCACAAAGCGTGCGCAGCACGAGTCTTGGCACAGCAAAACACTTCCTTTGGCATGCCCTTTGCAGCCTCACTCCAAACGGGGCTCTCCGCTTCATCCATCCCCTAACTCCATACTAGCACCAACGGGCTGCTAAAGCGTTTCGCAGAAAACACCAAGGAACCTGTTTCTCACTCCAAGCACAAAGCGTGCGCAGCACGAGTCTTGGCACAGCAAAACACTTCCTTTGGCATGCCCTTTGCAGCCTCACTCCAAACGGGGCTCTCCGCTTCATCCATCCCCTGACTCCATACTAGCACCAACGGGCTGCTAAAGCGTTTCGCAGAAAACACCAAGGAACCTGTTTCTCACTCCAAGCACAAAGCGTGCGCAGCACGAGTCTTGGCACAGCAAAACACTTCCTTTGGCATGCCCTTTGCAGCCTCACTCCAAACGGGGCTCTCCGCTTCATCCATCCCCTGACTCCATACTAGCACCAACGGGCTGCTAAAGCGTTTCGCAGAAAACACCAAGGAACCTGTTTCTCACTCCAAGCACAAAGCGTGCGCAGCACGAGTCTTGGCACAGCAAAACACTTCCTTTGGCATGCCCTTTGCAGCCTCACTCCAAACGGGGCTCTCCGCTTCATCCATCCCCTGACTCCATACTAGCACCAACGGGCTGCTAAAGCGTTTCGCAGAAAACACCAAGGAACCTGTTTCTCACTCCAAGCACAAAGCGTGCGCAGCACGAGTCTTGGAACAGCAGAACACTTCCCTTGGCATGCCCTTTGCAGCCTCACTCCAAACGGGGCCCTCCGCTTCATCCATCCCCTGACTCCATACTAGCACCAACGGGCTGCTAAAGCGTTTCGCAGAAAACACCAAGGAACCTGTTTCTCACTCCAACCACAAAGCGTGCACAGCACGAGTCTTGGCACAGCAAAACACTTCCTTTGGCATGCCCTTTGCAGCCTCACTCCAAACGGGGCTCTCCGCTTCATCCATCCCCTGACTCCATACTAGCACCAACGGGCTGCTAAAGCGTTTCGCAGAAAACACCAAGGAACCTGTTTCTCACTCCAAGCACAAAGCGTGCGCAGCACGAGTCTTGGAACAGCAGAACACTTCCCTTGGCATGCCCTTTGCAGCCTCACTCCAAACGGGGCCCTCCGCTTCATCCATCCCCTGACTCCATACTAGCACCAACGGGCTGCTAAAGCGTTTCGCAGAAAACACCAAGGAACCTGTTTCTCACTCCAAGCACAAAGCGTGCGCAACATGAGTCTTGGCACAGCAGAACACTTCCTTTGGCATGCCCTTTGCAGCCTCACTCCAAACGGGGCTCTCCGCTTCATCCATCCCCTGACTCCATACTAGCACCAACGGGCTGCTAAAGCGTTTCGCAGAAAACACCAAGGAACCTGTTTCTCACTCCAAGCACAAAGCGTGCGCAGCACGAGTCTTGGCACAGCAAAACACTTCCTTTGGCATGCCCTTTGCAGCCTCACTCCAAACGGGGCTCTCCGCTTCATCCATCCCCTGACTCCATACTAGCACCAACGGGCTGCTAAAGCGTTTCGCAGAAAACACCAAGGAACCTGTTTCTCACTCCAAGCACAAAGCGTGCGCAGCACGAGTCTTGGCACAGCAGAACACTTCCCTTGGCATGCCCTTTGCAGCCTCACTCCAAACGGGGCCCTCCGCTTCATCCATCCCCTGACTCCATACTAGCACCAACGGGCTGCTAAAGCGTTTCGCAGAAAACACCAAGGAACCTGTTTCTCACTCCAAGCACAAAGCGTGCGCAGCACGAGTCTTGGCACAGCAAAACACTTCCTTTGGCATGCCCTTTGCAGCCTCACTCCAAACGGGGCTCTCCGCTTCATCCATCCCCTAACTCCATACTAGCACCAACGGGCTGCTAAAGCGTTTCGCAGAAAACACCAAGGAACCTGTTTCTCACTCCAAGCACAAAGCGTGCGCAGCACGAGTCTTGGCACAGCAAAACACTTCCTTTGGCATGCCCTTTGCAGCCTCACTCCAAACGGGGCTCTCCGCTTCATCCATCCCCTGACTCCATACTAGCACCAACGGGCTGCTAAAGCGTTTCGCAGAAAACACCAAGGAACCTGTTTCTCACTCCAAGCACAAAGCGTGCGCAGCACGAGTCTTGGCACAGCAAAACACTTCCTTTGGCATGCCCTTTGCAGCCTCACTCCAAACGGGGCTCTCCGCTTCATCCATCCCCTGACTCCATACTAGCACCAACGGGCTGCTAAAGCGTTTCGCAGAAAACACCAAGGAACCTGTTTCTCACTCCAAGCACAAAGCGTGCGCAGCACGAGTCTTGGCACAGCAGAACACTTCCTTTGGCATGCACTTTGCAGCCTCACTCCAAACGGGGCTCCCCGCTTCATCCATCCCCTAACTCCATACTAGCACCAACGGGCTGCTAAAGCGTTTCGCAGAAAACACCAAGGAACCTGTTTCACACTCCAACCATATAGCGTGCGCAGCACGAGTCTTGGCACAGCAGAACACTTCCTTTGGCATGCCCTTTGCAGCCTCACTCCAAACGGGGCCCTCCGCTTCATCCATCCCCTGACTCCATACTAGCACCAACGGGCTGCTAAAGCGTTTCGCAGAAAACACCAAGGAACCTGTTTCTCACTCCAAGCACAAAGCGTGCGCAGCACGAGTCTTGGCACAGCAAAACACTTCCTTTGGCATGCCCTTTGCAGCCTCACTCCAAATGGGGCTCTCCGCTTCATCCATCCCCTGACTCCATACTAGCACCAACGGGCTGCTAAAGCGTTTCGCAGAAACACCAAGGAACCTGTTTCTCACTCCAAGCACAAAGCGTGCGCAGCACGAGTCTTGGCACAGCAGAACACTTCCTTTGGCATGCCCTTTGAAGCCTCACTCCAAACGGGGCTCTCCGCTTCATCCATCCCCTGACTCCATACTAGGCACCAACGGGCTGCTAAAGCGTTTCGCAGAAAACACCAAGGAACCTGTTTCTCACTCCAACCACAAGCGTGCACAGCACGAGTCTTGGCACAGCAAAACACTTCCTTTGGCATGCCCTTTGCAGCCTCACTCCAAACGGGGCTCTCCGCTTCATCCATCCCCTGACTCCATACTAGCACCAACGGGCTGCTAAAGCGTTTCGCAGAAAACACCAAGGAACCTGTTTCTCACTCCAAGCACAAAGCGTGCGCAGCACGAGTCTTGGCACAGCAAAACACTTCCTTTGGCATGCCCTTTGCAGCCTCACTCCAAACGGGGCTCTCCGCTTCAT